>NW_019384572.1:267957-388980 GCF_000671375.1 Centruroides sculpturatus | reverse complement strand
AGAAACTCGGCAAGATATGTTTTCTTCTGAAAAAGAGGATTAATGTCGATATCTGTTATTAAAGATCCTTTGTAGAAGTGGGAGGATGTCAGAACAACGGTCTTAGAATGGCATCCAAACCATGTTGAGGCTTGGGGACCTCTACAATTACAATGCTATTAATTACTTACGAAAAATCGTGAAGAAGAGAGAAAAGCAATCGACATTAGACAGATTCTTTAACCCTTTCAAACGGAAAAACATGACTAATAAAAACGCAACACTGTGTATGTATGTAGTTTTATTAACTTATTACATATAAATAAACGTAGTAAGAAGGTATATATTTTTTATTTTTTAAGGTCTCCAGAACGAATTAATTAAATCCCATTAAAACCTACGGTAAATCGATAATCGGTTAACGAACAATTCGGATAGCGAACAAAATCTTGGAACGGATTATGTTCGTTAACCGATCACACACTGTACTTTTATTTTATTATTGTTGGTTGTAATTTTTAAATTACTTTTAATATTTAAAAAGATTTTTTCATGTTATTTCATGTGTATTTTTTTGTAAATGTCATCTTATGTATTCTAGAATTTGAAATTTCTATTAGTTTGATCCTTGGAACCTGAATATGGCCATTCACACACTCAGAAACATTTGTTCAAATATAAAGCTTTAACTACTCTAAGGTTGTCTCTTTGTAGTTTATTTAATGAATCAGTTATTTATTACTTTTAGTTAATTAAGATTTTTGTTTGAATTATAAGTATGGTACATTAATGAATTAATTAATTGCTTTAGTTTCCAGCAATTTTTGATATTAATGTAATTAAACATAAAAAATACTTAAAACTGAAAAAACAAAGAAATGCGTTAATTTTGAAGAAAAAGCTTCAAACTTTATTTTCCATTGTCTCGCCTTTCTGCGAAATTTGACACTGATGAGTCATTGTTTACACAGCTGGATGACCTTGAGAACATCTGGTGTTGGATTTCCCGGGACATTCTCATAGATGTCTCGGGAGGACAAGGGTTTAAAGTAGGGTGAATACTAGCTGGCTGTATATTTTTAAATATTTTTAAAAAATTCAAATTTTTATTGCGATTTCCGACCCCCCTGACTTAATTAAACGTATATATAATAAAATCTATTAATTAAAAAAAATTAAAAAACTATTGGAGGTCGTTTTTGACATCAGAAAGTAGCTTTAAATAACTTTACCGAAGTCAAATCTGTGCACTACAACTTTACAACAATTAATTACATTTGATTTAAAAAACCACATTAAAAAACAATTAAGCGTTAATCGCGCGTCATTAAAGGTTGATTAAAACCGCGATAAATTTTTTGCGCGGGTAAAAATGTTTGAAAAAATTTGGAGACTTAAACATCATTCCAAAAATCAAAAAAAAAATTCAAAAGTGGCCTTAAGGACCGAGTTATTCGTAACGCTGTGTAATCTTGACGAGATAACTCGTCAATGGGAATGAATGTGTTCAGTTTTTGCTCGATATAACTCAGGCAATATAATGAAAAAAACATAATAAAACTAATATCGTTGAAAGAAAAGTGTATCAGTCGATATTTTTAAATAATATGTTATTGCATGTATAAAAATGGATATTGACGTACAGAAATTAGTTGATGTAACAACAAACGGTGCATGCAATATGCTGTGAAAAACATTGTTTTATTCATTATCTAAAGCCAAATATTACACATTCTCTGATTGAATTTCGTTGTATAACACACCAGCAAGTTCTATGTTCGAAGCAAGGTTTAAAAACATTTTCCAATGTAATGCCAGTTGTAATAAAAGTCATAAACTTTATAAACTCAAGAGTTCTTAATACACGACAATTTTCACAATTATTACAGGAAACTGAGTGCGAGTATTCAGGGATTTTGATATACCACAGTGTTCGATGGCGCATTTGCGGTTAAGTTCTTAATCGGTTTGTCATTTCATTAGTCGAAATTAAGTTATTTTTGAATAAAAAAGAAAATAGTTTTGACAAATTTTCAAATATAGATTAATTAAATGATTTAATGTTCTTATGCGATATCACTTAGCATTTTCATGAACAGAATAAAAAAGTTCAAGGTAATGGACAAACTGTTTGAAAATATTAAAATATTTATGACGATACTTGACATCTTTACTAAGGATTTGAAAATAAAAACCATTAAATATTTTTTTCAATTACAAAATCATTTCAAAACAATAATTTTTGAAAATATGCTTGACATTCAAGAAAATGCAATTAACAAATTAATGATTATACAAAAACTAAAACAAGTTTTTGAGGAGAGATTTAATCAATTTAAAAGTTTGAAAAATATATTTCACTTTATTTTATATCCATACAAAATGGAATTGAAAACAATGGAGTTAAACGAATTTATGTGAATAGCTATCCATGATTTAGAAATGAAATTCGTTTAATTTCAAAGCAGCATAGTGTGGAAAAATATATTTCAAAACATGATTTTTGAAGAAGAAAGAATAATGTCTGAAAATAGCGTAGATAATAATGATCCCACACCAAAAATTGAAAATATTACAGTACAGCGTCGATTATCCGACTCAATTAGGGACTGGGGTTGGTCGGATAATTGAAAAGTCGGATAACCGAAAAGTATAAAAAAATCCATTATTAGTCTAGTATATTATTATATCCCATATAATTAGTATATTAGTATATCGCTATTAACCTACTTCGCGTTGAATTTTCATCGATGTTCAGCCTAACAAAAATTTTTTTAAATAATAACTGTCGCTATTGTATAGTTAAAAATTATAAAATTAAGCCTCGTTTAAATACTGGCTTCTTTTCATGGTCGAATGAGTGTTGCCAGCTAAACCAGTCGGCTGTTCATCGCGATAATCTGAAACAACACCATTGTTGCGTGACATTTTCTGGTTTTTATAGTAATTTTTAAATTTGCAATATTTCACTTAAAAATTGTTGTAGATCTGATCTGTTTTTTGCCTTTTATCATTCACATATCACACTTTACGATTGTTAACTTCAAAATATTATGTACATTTAAAAAAATTTATAAAATTCGAGAATTCAAAAAATTAAAAAAAAAAAATTTTTTAATAAACATCCGATTAATCTGTTATATATGTTAGATAGATAGGTCTATATACACACATATAAAAAAAACTGCAGCTTTCTAAACCGATGTAGAGAAATAATACGACCTATAGATTATAACGCCAATCGGCGTGTAAGGGGGGTGGTGGTTATTCTAAATTTAGGTCAATACACTTTTTAGTATTGATGATGTATATTTGATTCTATTTATGTTATTTACACTATTGTACTAACAGTGGTATATATCAAGCGATTATTACTTTAATATATTAACGATTATACGTGTATTTTTTACGTATTACGAAAGTTACGTGATAACCGGAAGTACTTTGTTTTTTAAAAGATTTATAATTAGATGGTTTAAAAAACATGCTTATTTGTTAAATAGGATAAATATTTATAAAAATTTACTAAACTGAAGCTAAAAATAGACGAAAATAATGATTTATAATTGTTTGTTTACGTTTGTAGCTAACAATGTTGCTCCGATAAAAATAACTTTTTCCCAGAAAGTTCCCACCCCACAAACCCAAGTCAACGCTTATTCGTTAAAAGATAGTCATTTAACTATAATATACCAATTAGAGGTCAACAGACGTGCAAACAAGAATTTTATTGTCCAATGAACGAAAGAACGGTCTCGCATAGACTTAACATGGAAAGGAAAAGTTTTGTGGGTAAATTTAAAAATAAGGAGTGGTAACAAATATCTTATTCGTTGAAACAGACTTAATCTATGTAGATAAATGCCAATCAGTGCTTAAATCGCCACCAACTGGTTAATTACGAAAAAAAATTGACACTTACTCCAATTGGAGTACTGCGCAAAAGTTTAACTAAAACCGGTTACTCCAATTACAGTGGCTAGAAAATATAGTGTCGAAAGCGCTTATATTCCTCCATTATAACCGTTCGGTCCATACATCGAGGTTAGTGACGTCACAGACAAGGTGGCGCTGATGTCAATCGTAGTGCTACTAAGGGTGCGTTTACTTCTGAGCTAATAGTGCTACTTCCGAACACCGGAAGTGACGTCATCAGCATGTGTATTTGTGCTTATATGTCCAGTTCGAAAGTAAACGCGAACGCTAACATGAAATATGGCGGTTTCCTGCAAATAATATTGTCAAAGCTGCTATTTTAAATGTTACGTTACAGATATAACTACTTGATTCCGAATCGGACGAGGATGATTTTATTGTGGATATAATTGTAGAAAAATGAAAAAAGAAAAAAGAAAAGTAAGGTAAAATAAAAAAGATAGAAACTTTTATTGAAGAGACTCTACCTTTTTATAAGCCAACCGATTTTAAACAACCTTAGACTTACAAGAGAATGTTTTGAAATCCTCCTCTAAAAAATAAGCCCAATTATAGACACCGAAAAATTACTTCCTCTGGAAGACCACCCGTGTTCTTCAAAAGCAGCTTTTAAGAGAATAGTAGATTATACATACACATAATACATATTTAAAGCAATTGTTTTACCCAGTGATTGGATGTGACGTTGTTTTGTTGTGGTGTAACTAAACTGAGTTCAAAATTAATAAATAATTGATATTAAATACAAAACACTTTTTTTTTTCCTTTCTTTCCTATAAGGCAGGGTATTGGCGATCGTTTTAATATGTTTAGATGGACTGCGTGGAATATTTTAAATAAAGTTGTTAATTCTTTCTTACAAGTTAGTGTTAAATGAAAATGAAAAATGATCTCTTGGCCAGCACACAGCAGGATGATGTAAGAATAATGGACTTTTTTATACCCAATATAGTTTTCCTGGAATTAGCGGCACTATTGATGAAAAGCATGTGGCTATTAAGACAATTGAAGAAGCAGTAGCCTATTTCAATAGAAATAAGTATTACTCTGTCATCATATAAGTTTAGTTTGTAATGAAAAAAATGGTATTCAAATGATACAATTTCTCGAGAAGTCATTTCCCATATGTAAGTGAAAATTCATTCGAGTATTCAAATATACAAACTTATATAATTTAGTTAATACAAACTTATGTAATTTTGGATTATTATTAATGCTGTTCATTTCTTTACGATTTATTTAATGCTCTGAACATAACATTTCTGAAGATTCCAAATGCGTATTAGGTAAACCTCACTTTTAATCATAAACAATGAATCGAACTTAATTTTTTTCACATTAATTAACTCTGTTTATGAAAAAAATCATCTAAAGCTATTGAACCTTACAATGAAAAAAAAAAATCATTGTAAACATTTTACACAACAAATAATTGAAATTTACCAATAAAAATATTTTCTGCCGTTTATTTTTCGAAAATGAATTCCATTTTTAGTACTTTGTACAGAAAGTAATTTTTTCATGAGAGCGGCCATATTGAATTAGCGCAAAGCTCGACAACGAACTAGCTAGCACTCCGAGCTTGCCAATTTCGTTAAACATGACGTCACATAGCTCTAAAGTAAACGCCAATGAGCGTGGCACTTGGACGAAAGTATGCAGGCTGAGCGTGCTGATAGTAAAATTAGCTCAGAAGTAAACGCACCCACAGTAACACATTTTCAGGTATCACTTTACATATAGACTATTCTTTTTTTCTCTTATTTCATAAAATACGGCTGGGTTTCAGAATTGCAAGATTGAGACACAGTAAAACCTCCATTAACGAACACTCCCAAATAGCAGACAACTCTATTTAATGGACAATTTTACAATCCCCAGACCCTTCAAATAAGTTATCTATTATATTTACTTCTAAATACAAATGCCATCA
Source organism: Centruroides sculpturatus (assembly GCF_000671375.1). Taxonomy (NCBI): domain Eukaryota; kingdom Metazoa; phylum Arthropoda; class Arachnida; order Scorpiones; family Buthidae; genus Centruroides; species Centruroides sculpturatus. Next base: position 383,132 of record NW_019384572.1, on the reverse strand, counting down.
TCCCTAACCAACCTTACAAAAATGCAATGTCACGCCTTCAATATTCTGAAAAAATAAATGTGAGAAAATGGAATATCTTCCCAGACTAAAGTGGTTGGCAAATCACCTTCATAACATGATTTTTGAACTTTTACCAAACAAATGCTATTGTCATAACTTTTAATAAATCAGTTACTAAAGACAAATCCCTGTAACAATTTTTTATTAGTTGCTTAGATCATAAATGACATTATAAACGTCACAATTCTGAATGTACAGTATTTTCCACCCCTTTAAATAAATAGCAAATTGATTTCGTAACTCGACATTCGAATGAAATTCAGCTGTAAAAATCTTGTTTTAATTGAAAAAATAAATATGTTGTATATATATTTTAATTATATATGCTACATATACTTTTCAATATATTCACATTCCTAGCACAAATTTGGTGTTTTCATAATCCATTGTATTCTTCATTATATGATGACCAGGTTAAGATACAGTATAGCTGCCAGCAGGTACTGTACCTTTGAATAGCAGACAAACTTCTCAGTCCCAATTGTGTCTGCTATTTGGAGGTTATACTGTATTTGTTTGGGCAACTTACTACTTTTTGAGCCACTTTAAAAATAATTTTGGCTACATTTTGAGGAATTCTGCTTTACTTTTTATAAAAACTTATCTGGCAACCTGTGAAGTTCCCACCAGACACGTGGTGTTTATCTCAGTTTATTTATAATATTAGTTTTATTAATTAACAAAAGTAGTATTCTGTATACATAGCCATATTCTGTTTGCTTAATAAATTACATCAGTTACATGGCATTTAGCATATTATACAGAAATATGTAAATCTCAGATAATTCAAGATTTGAAGTTGCGAATATTTTGTCTCCTGAATTCGAAACTAATAAGGATTTCCTGTAATAATCTAATCTCTTCAAAATTTAAATAGATATGTAGTATTAATTTATTTTCATAATCTTAATAAAAATACATATTAAAGCTAAATAATAATAAATATGAATAAGTATCAAAATATATGGAAACATCACATATATTCATTTAAAAATAAAAGTCTAATTATTTATACTCACTAATTTGATGTTAACTTACTTGACATTATTAATTAACACATCAACCTTTTCTCCTAAGAAAAATCGCTCTTTTGCAAAATTATAAACATCTTCACAAAGATCAGCAATTCTACCATGATTAGTCAAAGTAATTAAATAAAATATTGGACGTTTCAAATAATATGAAAATGATGCTAAATAACTTCGTGCTTGAGTTTCTGATTCAGTTGCTTCTTTAAAAGTAAGCCCAGAACGACCAGTTAATGAACAAGTCCACACAAGACTATTGCATAAAATCACACGTTCAAAAAATTCCCTGAAAATAAAATTATAATCAGAAAATTACATTATTACAGTTATCATCATACAAAATTATAAAATTTATATAAATATTTTCCAAAAATAATAAATTAAACATATAATTACTAAATATTAAATACATGAAGTAATTTTTATATCAGATAATTTATATAAACCAGAATGGATGTAAATAAATACATATTTCTTCTTAGACTGTATATATCAACAAAAAAATCTGCGCAATAAGAATTTTTTAAATACGCGTTCCAAAACGCAGTTATCGTTTATACAAATTAGCCAGTATTCGATTGCAGTTAGTTCGATTGTAATTTGTTCTTGAAAAAGGGCATTAAAGATGTCCGAAAACGTTTGAATTGGGATAATAAATTTGGCTGTATCGTAAAGGTTTTAGAGTTCTATTATTTGTTAATAAATACACAGTATATATTCAAGGATCATGCTTAATTACATTTGATGCATTATTGATTTTCAATCAAAACTGGCTCACTAATATTAATATTATGAGAAATACTGATTTGCAAAAACTTTCCATCAAAATCAATTTTTTGATTTTTATGCATATCTATAGTCATTTTTTCTCAATACATGATATCTCACTCTTCTGTTATTCTTGCAAAACATTTCAAAAAATAGCATAGCAATTAAATTTTGTTGTATTTTATGAAGTAAAAAGTTTCATAGAACAAAAGATTTAAATTCCTATAAGATCTGGACTCAACATTGCCTAAAAACAGATAATAATAATAATGGAAGCAGAAAAATTAAGTTGTTCTATTTCAATTTAGTTTGTTTCAGCTAAGTTATATAATATATGAAAATGATACCATATAAGTTTAGACAATTGCTGAAACTATTTCAAAACAAAGTAGCTTAGGGTCACTTTGCTATTCCTGTTAATTACAAGTAACTTTTTAGTTCAGTATTAAGTTATTGTGTAAGTATAAGATTTCCTTCATACTATGCGTGATGATAGTCTTGTTGCCGAGAATCCCCGCATGGTCAGAGACACATTGGAAATCTATTCTAATGTTGTTGTCTAAGTGTCTGAGAATGTGGTGAATGAGATGGATGCATTTTAAGCAGCTATCAGACTTTACAATCCTGTGTAAAGCTACCCTACCGTCAGAATAAATGTGATGGTGTAAGTAGTGTCTTTTGTCCTTCCTATGCCTAATATGAATTAAGCTCGTATAAATAGCTAAAGTTTTTGCCTGTGCTATTGAGCTGTGTGAACCTAGATGGAAGCATGTGTTGTAAAGCTCGCGGCCTACATCGGAGTAAACTATAAAAGTGGCACCCACATTGTCACCCATCTTGGAACTATGTGTAAATCCTAAACAAGGGATGATCATCTGGATCTTTGAAGTAAACTTCAGGGGCAAGCTGATGGGAGGGGTAGTACTCATAAGTCAGGAGGGTATTTTTGTCAATGCTGAATTTTCTGATGGGGGATCTTACCTACTCTAATCATTTTGTAGACATCCAAGTCGCTACAGTCTTGCCAGGGTAAGGTGATGCGATTTTCCTGCCAAATAATGCATTTAATTTCTAAGTTGATAGACATCAATCCTGACATTACCAAAAGGGCACTTGTGGGTGCAATCCTATAAGCCTTACAAATGTGGAGAGCTGCAACCCTTTGAACAGATAACAGTTTTTTACAGTTATGGACTTTGGTGGCCACGTGGCCCAGACCTGATTGGCATAGAGGATGCAGGCTGAATTGCACCCCTGTAAATAAGCTTAGTAGCATTAGTGCCAAAGCCCCATAGCAATACTAATGAGGGCGTTGACCGTCTTTTTAGCTGTTTAGCTTTTTCCGTGATGTAGTTGATGTGGGGTGTAAAGTTAAATCTCTCGTCAAGAATAACGCCTAAATATTTAATTTCCATTGTTTGCTTTATTGTGTGAGCACCTATTTCAAGGGTAAGCTTCCTGACAACTGGCGTGTTCCTATCTACTATCATGCAAAAGCATGATAGTAGGTAGGAAGCCGCATGAAGCTAGGATAATTGTGCATAGCCCTGTATGCAGCACCCAGGAGGCAGGGTGTAGTTTAAGTGCAGAATAGAATATAAGCTATGTTCCAGAGACCAAGACCATACCTGGATCCCTGAGGCCAGCCTCAAGTGATGGGTATGACTATGTTATTTTGTGTTGTATAAACACCTGCACTCCTGTTGCTAAGATAGGATTGAAGAAGTTTGAAAAGATTTTGAGGGCATTGATAGCATGTAATGTGTGCTGGATAGAAGGCTACCAGGTGTGATCAAAGGTGCCTCTAAAGTCAATAGTGATAATTGCAGTATGCTGATTGTTTTGTTTAGCCTGGTGAATGTAGTTAACGACCTGATGGATGGCATCTACTGTACCTTTGTTTTTAGAGAAGCCAAATAGATTCTGATGCAGGACTCTATGCTTGTGTAGATGCAATGTGATCCTATTAATCATTAAATTGTCTAACACTTTTTCCAGAGTTGGGAGAAGGCAGATTGGCCTGTATTTTTTGTAAGTGTTATCGCTGGTGGGTTTGGGAATCAATTTGACAGTAGCCTTTTTCCAATGAGTAGAAAAAAGGCCAGTGTTCAAGCAGATATTGAAGAGAATAACAAACACTGTAGGATTGGCCTCAAATGCATGTTTTATTATCCTAGTGGTTATGCTGCCAAGACCTGGGGCTTTGTTATCTGTGAGTGAATGGATGGCATTTGAAACCTTGATGTAGGTGAAGTTGTGGTCATTGTTGTATTAGGTGGAGTGAGTGTATTACTCCAGACAACCGCTTGTGTATTGTTATCCTGCTGTGGGTCATCTGAAGGGTAAAGGCCTGTGAGGATGTGCGTGATAGTTTCTTCCATGTTGTTGGTGCAGCAATCATTGGGGAGCTACAGAGTGGAGGGGGTTTGAAGCTGGCGTTTTTCCTTACAAGCTAGTAGTATGGTTCAGACCAGGGGTTGCAACTGCAAGTGTTGGTACAGAAATCCTTCCAAGTGTCAGTCCTTGTTTTATTTATAAGAGTTTTAAGTATTGTGTTCATGCCTGTACTGGTCTCTAAGTGTGACCTCGGGTCCTGTTCATTCCTAAATTGCCTCCTTAATCTCCTAACTACTTTTTTCTTGTTTTCTAGCTCAGTGGTCCACCAAGGAACCTTTTTGTGTTTATAATGTTTGACCTCTGAGGCAATAACGTAAGAGTTAGTGATAGTATTTGTAAGCCTGGTTACAAGATTGTCTAATGTGTCCTGAGTATAGTGACTGTGGTGAGGGTACCAGCCCAAATGTTATTGAAGGTATCGCGGAATAATTGCCAGTTAGTGCGAATATAGTGAAAACTATGATTATTAGTATTACTAGTAGTGTTCAGTTGGGTGAAGATATATGGTCACTGGCAGAATCTACATCGGTGGTGTAACGGTGGTCGACTCTAGGGGTGATGTGACCATTTCCAAATGTTAGGTCGATCCAACTTTCCCCTGTGGTACATGAGTAGGTTGGGAGGGTGCTGGTGTTCAAGTGAGTAAGGTTGTGTTGGGCCATGGTTTCGTTAACTATGTTACCCCTAGGATCATCTTTTGGGCTATGCCAGGTCACAGACTTGGCATTAAAGTCTTGTCCTATTAGGATAGGTTTATCTTTGTATGAGTTCAGGAGGTGATGAATGTCTTCAATGACCATCTCAATGTTTGTGGTGTCTGGAATGTAGATGGAACATACATAAAGGTGAGCATTATTGTCTGTAACACAGACAGTGGTAATGTATTCTGTAGTGTGTTGGGAGACAAGGCAGGCAGTAATGTTTTTGTTCCTGATGATAATACCAGCCTCGATGCGATAGCCAGGGTCCTGAGCTGGATAGAATTTCCAGTCATTGAACCTGACTATCATGTTGTTAATAGTGTAGGGTTCTTGAATCATGATGATGTCTGTATTGTGTATAGGGATTGCAATCCAGCTGGATTTTTGCTGGACCAACATCATTCCAGCTGGATCCAGTGCAAATGTATTTTTGGTGCAATAAAGTGTTATCTATTTAAAAAAAACCATAAATTGCTTGATATCTATCAAGCAATTTATGGTTTATGATCAAGCAATGTATATATAAGATATGATCAAGCAATATATTAATATATTATACAGTAGAACCTCGAAAACTCGGCCTAATGTGGACCGAAGGGTGGCCGAGTTTGTGAAAATGCCGGGTTATCGGGAATGGGGTTTAAAAAAATAAGTACGAGTGTTTCCTCAGAAAATACTGTACTGTACTTGTATGTACTGTTTACTTGAGAATACAACAGAGAATAAACTGCCCAAATACCCTTAAACAAAGGAAAAGTACGTCCTTTATGAAGGCATAGAGCCTTTACTACATGAAAATGAAAATTAATGAATACACTGTGTACAGTAATTTACCTGATAAGACAGACCTCAGAAAAATACTTTATGAGAGCATTTATACTTTTATAGAGCTGTCTATAATGAAAATTAATTAACTAAGGATTTTTTTGCCCTGCCAGGGTGTGCCCGAGTTATCCGGAGTGCCGGGTTATCGAGAGCCGAGTTTTCGAGGTTCTACTGTATTATAATAATGTAAAGACAGATAATCAGTAGCTAAATGGCTATCAGTCTTATTGGTTTTCTTATATAGGCTCTACATATCAGTCTGTAGTTATTTATAAGTAATTTAATTATTAGTGTTAGTAAAGTAGTGAGTAAATAAGTAGTAGTAGTCTAATAGTTAGTTATTATCACAATCATGAATCACATACATTCATATCATTATATATCTAAGATACTGATACTCATTAATTTAATTAACTATTTAACTAATTAGGTAGTCTCAGTTTCTCACTAATTTTCACAATAAAATTGCCTAGCCTCTAACCACCTCAGGTGGTTAGAGGCTAGGCAATTTATACATAGCTAGCCTTAGCAGTAATAAATGCATCAATTACAAGGAAGAGATAAATCTATCAGTAGTGTGGAAGGCACTTACGGACAAAAATCTATGATTATCGTCAAGCACTGGAGAGTGCATGCCCAAGAAGACTTAATTGAGAAGCGCATGTTTGAGTTTCAAATTTGTTTTCTTCAATCTGCATTCCATCAGGAATTCAAAGTTATCTGAAGAAGAACCTGTTCAGTTCAAAAATGTTAGTAATGAACTTTGTGAGTTGTCATGGGAGAACACACCAGTAACAGGTTTTGAGAATATTGTTAATTTACTACACTCCAGTGTTGAGTAAGTGATTTTATGCTGAAAAGATATGTCCTCTCAGGCATTAGTGACTCAGGGCTGCTGAGATCCTACACAATTTTCTGTATGGCCTTCCTAGACCCACCAATTCCATATTCTCATGACAGTCATGGGATCATGACCAATGCAAGCAGCAATAGCTTGGAACAATAAACTGCAGTCCCCATAGGCTACGCTACTACTACAATCAAACTCTGACACATACTGGTAGGCATTCCACCTTCTAACGTGAAACATAACAAAACCATTACACAAGTAACCAATGTGCAAATGTGATTTCTGTACATGAAACAGCTTTACAATTTTTCTTTTTATACAGACTGTAGGTGGCCTTACTCCTACCTGCTTTGCAAGCATATGTTGAAATGCTAATCATTTGAATATCCCAGCATGTTATACTTTTCATGCAAATTTTGCACTTGTTGCATGCCACCTTCATGGTGTAGCAATTTTAATTAATGGCCAGAAGTGTACATTCTGTAGTCATGCTTCTCTTCACAAAGGTACAAACCTCTTTTCTCCTATCTTTAGTCTCTAGTGATTGTTCAAATGTCCTGTGGCTGTTGGTGTTTCCTTTATGTCTGGTCTCTTTTTAAAATGAATTTCATTTGGCTTTGATTTCCCAAATTAGATTCTTGTTTAACCATTGATATTCATTCTTTACCTTCACTTCCTTTCTCAAAAATTTGTTAGGGATTCTAGCCTATTTGCTGTAATATCTTCATCATTCAAAGCCAGATTTCTTTCCCAAATTCTTAACATGTATTCCAGCAAACAAGCCTCTACTAAAGAATACAACATTGCTGCATACTTCTCTGTCATCATCTTCAAACTTTCTAACACTTGTAACTGTGTTTCTATTTTATCCATATAGCTTGTAAACAGAAATTTTGGTGAAGTTCTTCATCACTAAAAACATAGTAGCTCTCTCACAAACTTCAACCAAAAGATCATCTCTTCCAAATCTGTCTATCTGATAGTCAATGGCCTTGTTATAGTTTTCAGCAGTTGATGGAAAACTTTCCATGAGATCTCTACCTTCAGATACAATTTCTGTAGCTTGCAGCAGACACTAAAACTTATGTTCAGAATTGATTTCCTCATCTTTGTGAATTTTCTATAATTTTCCCAAAAACCTAACCAATCTTTAATATCTTCCCACTGAACCTTTTCACGCAAATCTTTAAATGAACATCTTTACTTCTGCATGATAAGTTATCCTTCTCCTCATATTTATGTTGAGCTCGAGTTACTTTAGTTTTAAAGTATATGAACCTATCACTATACAATTCAATTGTTTCTTGTTCATATTCTTCGTCAGAATGTCTAGTACCTAATGTCTCAAGAAACTCCAATATCTGTTTATCAATTGTTATCCTAACCCTTATCCATTTTTCTTCTAACTGAGCTAATAAATCAACTCCATGTTAATCAAATGTTTCTGCCTTTAATAGTTCATCTAAGTTATTAGCAGCCATCGAAAAATTTGCCCTTAAATATCCTCGTGCATTTAAGATGTTCCATTATGACACAAACTATTGCAGTGTGTTTCTGATTTTTTTTTTGAACAAGCAATTTAAAAAAAGAGAGAAAAAAAAGTGTTTTTGTATCAGTCCTATATCTCCTTATTCTTGTTAAACCACTCAGAATCCTGTTGCAGACACCATAATGTAATGATGAGTAGACTCAATAAGCCCTTAATATTTAATACTTGTAAAAACTAATCACATTCTATATCAGGCCACCAAGTAGTTTTCTCTGAGTACTGTAACTGAACTAACTTCCACATAGATATGATAGATACCAATGTTTATTAACAACTTTATTTTAAACAGCACTACACACACAAAACAACTTTTAACTTCAACAAGGTCAGGATGCCACTCTTCCATTCAAATTTTGAGGAGAGCAGCTTCATCATCCTTTTCACAAGTGCTACCTCACAAATCAATTAATGATAATAAAAAAAGTAAAGTTCATTTTCAGTTTTCTAACACAGGTATAACACAGGTAAATACGTTTGTTGCATAGTTTCAGTGGCATTTTAATCTAGATGGTAGAACTGTTTAGCTATGCTAGATAGTTTTATAACAGCTATGGAGTCAGTAGTCCAAGTCTCTGACTCCAACCCAGAATTTTATTAAGTGACCCTGATTCTGGTCTCTAAATATTAATTTAAAATATATTTTGTTTATATTAACCCAGAATGAATTCCCATCAAGCATTCCAATCAAAACAAACTACTTTTCTTTCCCTCTGTTTTTTCTATCATTACCAGTCACTATCATCATAATCATCAATCACACAAAATAGTTTTTATCAAGAGTTTAGAAAAGTATTCAAAAACACTAGATTTAACCCAAGACATTTTGTATGGTCTTATGACAAAAAAAATTTAGATTTAGCTAACACAATGTTTGTGAATATAAATTTCTGAAAAAAAAATCACAATAAAAAAATCACATTAATTAATGATATGCAAAAAAGATCACAAAGCAGGGAGATCATTATAAAATATTACCTTGCATTGTGGAGGCTCCTCTAATGCAAGATAATACAAATGTTAATGTATTAGGAGCTTAATATAAAGTACAGTGTAACTTTGCTTAACGAGCAAATCAAAATTTTTAAAAATGACTCGGTTAACGAGCAAAGTTTTGCATAATGAGTAATGAAGAGAGGAAAGTCCCTGATTGTGCGCATGCTCCATCATGCTATTATCTGTGATTTTTTTGTTTTCTGCAAATCAAATTCGCATTTCAGATTGGTTCATTTCATGCTATAAGAAAAGTTGATGGCGATTCACGCTCCTTAACAATGTATAATATATTGTATAATTTTCTTTGAATAAATGTTATATGCAAAATATGGTATTTACTTGTGTATAAAATGATCTCACATTTAGGACGAGGTGTGATTTTAAAGATCAAAATAAAGAAAATTAGATTTATTAATACAATTCTAATTTTATTTCATTTAAATCACAAATAAATTATCATCATATGCACGAATTAAAGCAAACAACCATGTTTTCTTGACACTATCATCTCTTGTCTACTCAGACTTTCCTTCCGAATCTTTGTTACAATTCTCCTCTTTTTCACTCTTACTCCACAAAGCATTGTCCTCTGATCTGTTGAGTGAATAATTTAAAATGTAGGATTTCCTGAATGACTGCTACCAGCTTTTGAAGATTGCTTTTCCACGCACCTAATACCCATGTAGCAAAACAAAAAAGTTATAATGCATGTGACAGGAAAAAGTTTATTTTTAATGATTCAGAATGTAGAAATATTCATTAAAAATACCAATTTAACAAATATGAAATAACAACATTTATAATCATTGCTATGTGACCAACTATTTTCAGATCATTTCTTTAAAAGCGATATTCATCTTGACTTTGATAGCACTCTGCTATAATGGCAGCATGAATTATACATGGTTCACAAAAATTATTGTAAAAATGTAAAGGATCCTTCGCTTGCACATATAGGACAACCTAGGTTTTTGAAGCAGTGAAAAATTAATAAAAACATTGTCTTATACACAAGTAAATATGGTATTTGAATATTTTTTCGGCATAAAATGCATTATCATATTTTACATTAATTTCTATGGGAAAAATTGTTTCGCTTAATGAGTAAGGTTCTGAAATGAATTATGCTCATTAAACGAGGTTCCAAAAAATAAAGTTTTAAAGAAATGCTTTTTATTCACATAAATGCACTAAAAAGTAAAAAATAATCTTTCTTCAACTTTCATAGTATTCTTGGTATTATATGACAAAAATAAAAGTGAGACACTCATGGGAAGCCCATAGAAATTGATAGAAACTGTAATTAAGAATATTTCTAAACATGAATGCCCCATGCTTTTATTCTTGGTTACATAATGCCAAAAATACTGTGAAAATGGAATATGTTTATTTTTCTGTTTTAGAGTATTTATGTGAATAAAAAGTGTTCTTTTAAAACATTTTTTATATTTTCTCCTTTGATAATTCAGAGTTATATTTATATATAACACTGAATTATCAAAATTTTTTCTTGTTTTAGTATTTTAGCATTTCATTGGAAAATGGATGAAAATTGAATTACAAGATTTTATATAGACAGTATGACTAAAAAGGAGCAAGGGTTTGCCCTATGTATAGCACTATATGTTATCAAATTTTTACTAATTTTAATTTTTTGATAATTGATAAAAAATGTTTTCAAATTAAAAAAAAAACTGTATTGTCATTGAGAATACATATTGGCAAAGTTTCAATTAGATTGGAAATTGGATGAAAATTGAATTACTTTATCTGAATAGACAACACACAGGGTGCGTTTACTTCTGAGTTAGCAGTGCTAATTCTGATAACCGGATGTGACGTCATTAGCACGTGTATTCGTGCTTGCTTGTCCAATTCGAAAGTGAACACATACGCTAACAAGAAATATGGCTGGAAACCGCCATATTTCTTGTTAGCTTATGTGTTCACTTTCGAATTGGACAAGCAAGCACGAATACACGTGCTAATGACGTCACATCCGGTTATCAGAATTAGCACTACTAACTCAGAAGTAAACGCACCCATAAACAGAGTAAGTTAATAAAAAGCATATAGTAAATCATTTTTCTTAATTATTATTATTTTTTTTACAGCATTTAGTGTACAGTATATTGTATTCTGCTGAACAAACATTGCTTCCTTAGAGATACTATCATATGTTTTGTGTTTAGTAATGTGCATGACTGATGTCTATACTTTCCTCCCTAAGTCAAAGCTACAACATTGCTTCTAAAAACAGATTTCTTATACTGAGAGCATGTGTAACATCTGAATTGTATGTATACAGCACATATCTGGAAAGTAATTATTACATACACATGAATCATTATAAATGTTGATTTTGTACAATAATATGTTCATTAACATTTTGCAGTTTTTCAATCAATCTTAGCATATTGTTGTCATGTGCACTGTCATCTTCAGACTGATTAAAGAGCAGGCATAAGTAAAAATCAGGAGCATACAGAAATATGAACTGATATAAAATGTGTAACAATCTTTGCAACATTCAGACCACATATAACTTATCTAATATTGTGAAAATAAAGAAATGTCTGGTAATTGAGAACCACTTTGGTTTCGTTGATGTCACATTAACAAACTAGATTTAGCTGAAATTTAGCTAAAATGAAATTTTAATTGACTTCAACAATTCTATTATTAATATACTGTATATAACTGAACTGGCAACAAAAACAGAGTTTGCTCATATGCAAATAATGATAAAATACTTTTCCACAGTTCTTAAATTGACAAGATTTTTTTGGCAAATGTAATATGGTTAAACTTTTTAACTCAAAGCTCCAAGGGGTAGGACAAAACTTCAAGTTACGGATGATTTGAGTTAGAGAACAATTGAGTGAAAAATGCCAATTCTGAATAGATTTGTATTTTTACCTATCTTGCATTATATACAGTCGACCCCCCTATAATTACGATTCCTATAAAACTACGAAAAAATATACGTATTTTGGAAATGTTGAGTCGGATTAGTGTAGAATCGATTAATTTTATGGAAGAAAACCTTTCAATCAGCCGTAGTCCGTAAACTTGACACGTGTCGGGCTGTGATTGGAACGACTTGTAAGAAATCGGATTCCTAATAAATTGGAACGTATCTATATCTTATAGGGGGTCGACTGTAAAGAATCTTTGATAGTTTTTTGTTTTAAATAGTCTGTGTAATGCCTTTCAGCAAAATCATCAATACAGTAGAGTGACGTTTATCTGAAAGCTGATCAACTGAAACGTCAGTTAACCGGAAGTGTTCTAGTCAGACTGTGTCGTGCTGAATTTGAACCTTTTTGATTAACTTCTAAAGTATAATTTTTTTGTTTTTATATTTTTCAATATATTTATTTTGTTTGTACAAAATAAAGAAATAACTTTTAATGATACAATAACCACGATTATTATTTAAAATAATTTACATTAGGCTTAACATCGATGAAAATTCAACGCAAAGTGACATGCAACGGAGAAAAATTTTAACATGGGATAGGTTAATATATTTTTCTTATATAATCGGTTATCCGAAAAACCTCAGTCCCCAATTGATTCAGATAAATCACATTCTACTGTATAATTAATGGAATCAAACAGTTTTGCAAGTACATCTTATTGAGATAAAATGATAAAGTGAGAGGTCCTCTCATTTTGGACTGGAACATTATCTGCAAATGGGTGTTGGACAGTAGATACAACTAACTGTCTGAAAATTTCATAGAAATCTGATAATTAGGATCACTTTTGATAGAATAAATATTAAAATTCTAGTCAAGAAAGTAGTAACATAAATCAGTGTTAGGATGATGAAAACTGTCAAGGAGACCTATCGAGTAGGGACAAGGTGTTTCAGGTTTTCAATTGTTGGAACCAGTTTTCTGGAGGGACTCGATTAGTGTGAGTGATCCTGAACAAGTTGAGACAGATATGCAAACTAAGGCCGACTTGAAGGAAAGCTACTGACTTAGCTTCGGATTGGTCGTCCAATGGATCTAAAAATTAAATGTAATGCAACGTGACCATTCGAAGAAGGCAAAACAAACAAAGCATAAGACTATGTTGTTGTTAGCAATCAAGAAATATTGCTATACGCACTGTAAATAGTGTAAAATAAATGTAATTAATCTGAGTTAAATGAGCCATAAGGTGTTCTTTCTGATGGACCACAAATCCAGAATTCAGATGGCACTATTCAAAATTTACTAAACTTTCAACTTGGAGAAAATTTGAGTTAAGGAAATTAAAATTGGAGATGTTAAATCCCTATATTATACCATGTGCTTCAGTTTTTTACAGTTAAAGAAATAATAGAGTTGGACATTTGAATTAAAAAGTTTTACTGTAAAAAACTTATTTCCTGTAATAATAATCAAGCATATTCTAATAATTGCTCATGTAAATAAATTGTTTTAATAATTGAGGCAGAGCAATAGTAAAGCCTCTTCTACATGGCTTACAGAATTGTGTTCATTCTCAAAACATCAATTTTGATTAAACTTTGCCATTTTCCATTAATTTCAATGAGGAATCCAAAAATGTAATAAAAATTGGGGGTCATTGGTCATTTTTGAGATATAAGGTTGTTTCATGAGCGTGCATGAAAAAGCGATGTCCCAAGGTCGCTTAGCATGTCTTCTATGTGGCTTATAGAATTGAGTTCATTCTCAAAATTTGATGGGCCAATTTTAATAAAACCTTGTCATTTTATATTGATTATGATGAAGAATCTAGAAATGTAATAATTTAGAAAATAGGGGTTTGTGATTTCATTTTCAATATAAAGTGGGGGTCAAAGTGACAATGTCTGTGCTCCTTAAGCATGCCTAATGGAATTTAGGGGCCAAATAAAAAAACATCATTGTAATCATCTAACAGAAAATAGGTGCAAAAATGAACAGAACACAATAACAAAGCAATTGGCATAGAATGTTTTAGTTTTGATTTTATTTGTATATGGCACAGGTTCCCAACCTGTGGGTCGCGACGGGCTTTCTGTGGGGTCGCCAACTTATACAGTTAACTAAAACAAAAAAATGTTCACTATAATGCAATTTTTATTTTTAATGGTGTCTTGAAGTTTGAATAATTTGATATACAGTTGATCCCTCTATAACACGGGTTCCTATAGTTCGGATTCCTATATGACGGCGAAAAAATTGCGACGGTGTCCGTACAAACATGGTAAAAAACTCCTATAATTCGGTAAAATGTCATCAGGTAGCCAAACTACTTTCCGCCATCCAGCGCCACGCTATGAAGAGTTTAGGCGAGTAAGTTGAGTTTACTATCGTCTGTACAGTATGTAAATTAGGTACCGTAAGTCTAATACAGTACTGTAATTTTATACATTTCTTGTGAAAGAAACATTTCTTATTCAACGGCCATAAAAATTATTTATATTAATGATGTCTCCAAAGTTCAACGAAGTTTTCGCAGAAAAATAATTTATCAGAAAACGCGGCCGCCGTTTGGTGCGCTGCTCCGCGACGAAAACAAGCTTAAGCAATGGCGACGTCGAACGGTGCACACTCGGTAAGTAATCCTACAATTTTTTGTTTATAGCATAGTTTATACGGATTATTCCCCAAAAAATATACGTATTTTGGAAATGTTGAGTCGAATTAGTCTAGGAATCGATTAATTTTATGGAAGAAAACCTTTCAAACACCCGTAGTCCGTAAACTTCACACGTGTCGGGCTGTGATTGGCAAGGTCTCCTAAAACATTAATTTCATAAAAAACGGAACGTATCTATTGTGTTATAGGGTGGGTCGACTGTATTTTTTAAAAATTAAAATAAGTGTAATCTAGGTACGCTATTCCGTCACAGTTGGTTGAATCATGTGTTGAGAGTTTGAGAGGAATAAATTAAATGTTGAGAATGACATGAGGTTGGCGTCAACAAAAACTCACCCGCGACTTTTAAGGCTGGCTAATAACATACAATTTCAACAATCGCATTAAATCATTAGACATAATTTATGATAAAATTATACTAAAAAACTAATTTCGTTGTTTTTTTTTAATTACATTATTAAAAATGTCTTTTTCAATAGTATTGGGGTCGCGGGTCACTTGGCTTTTATAAAAAGGGGTCGCCACCCGAAAAAGGTTGGGAACCGTTGGTATATGGCAACACAACACACAGGTGATGTGCCAAAAGGGAATAACTCTCGGGAGGTTTTTTTTGGGAAAATAGTCCTTAATTAGGTGTTACTAATGTGAATAAAACCTGGAATACTCCACTTAGCCAACCTATTTGCCAGGCACAAACTCACAACCAACTACCAGTTCAGTAGTTTTATCTACTTAGCCACTGGTGGGCATTGACATCCATTGCTTTGTTCTTGGATTACCTCTCCATGTCAGTAAGTGCAAAGTTCATCTCTGTATACCGGCAATACAAGGACCACTTCTCCTTTGGTCGGCAGGGTGTAAGGATCGCCTCTCCCTTAGCTGGCAGAGTGTGAGGATTACTTCTCTCATGACCAGTGGGTGCAAAGATGCCTCTTTCATAGAGGCAAGTGCAAAGTTTGCCTGTCCATGACCACCAGGTACAAGGATTGCCTTTTCAGTGTCTAACAAATGCAAAGATCACTTCTTTCTTTTCTGTTCCACCTCAATTCTATTGTGATATGACAAGGTCGCACGATGTCCTAGTTACCCCTCTAATTTGTATTGTGAAGTAAACTGCAATGGTTGTCCTAAAAAACAGTATATTAATAAATGTTCATTATTATTAAGTAATTAACCATCAATATAATATTTTCCAATAGCCAAGCCAGTCAGAAAAAATGAATATTTATTAATAGTATCAATGTTTGATATTACTGATATTGGAAAGTTCCTGAATTATCCTAAGTTAATAGAGGTAATTCAAGTACTTCATTCAAATTATTTTTCATATATTTGTCATATTCTAAATTAACTGGTTTTTCCATTAGTTGTTTCATTAGTTTTATAACTCTGTTGGAATCGTGCTTTTTTCCTTCTTACAACATCAATATTGTTGCATTCCAATAACCACCCATCAAAAATAAAAATAAAAATCACCTAGTGGGTAATTACAGGAAATACAGATATTCTAATTCAAATATTTTAACATGTAAAGATACATATATCTTATAACTGAGAAACGCAATTCTGAACATAGTAAATTTGTTAATAAAAAATATGCTATTCAGTAAGATAGTATAAGAGAAAATCTCAAATTTTATTGCTAATAAAATCTGAATATGAAATGATCAATAACTTATCTCGATAGAATTTTACCTACGTGCACTGTCATGGCGGCAGTTTGCGACTGTTCATGCTTCTGACAGATTTCTCCCAAAGAGGAGCCACTGGCAGGCTGCCGATTGTTTAACGCCACTAGTTATTGATTAACAGTAGTTCTTGAACACATGTATAATAACTAATATGTATCAATAAGTCTGTTGGAAGAACAGTCACAACCGCCGCCATGACAGTGAACATAGGTAAAAATTTTACCCTTATCTCTAAAAGTGAACTATTATAATTTTCCCTGGAAATAAATTGTTCAAACAGTTGAAATTTGAATTTAAGCACAGCATTATATTAATTTATCATTCCAAATTAGCATTTTTTACTAAATAAAAAAATAATTTCTAAAATTACTGTATTTATTTCTGATAAAGAGCACATTATAATCTAGCAAATTCAGCTATTATTTCAACTTAGATTTGTCTTAATCAAAATTAGATATTTTAGAAATTATAAATACATATTTTCACCCTAGAATAAAAACAATTCTGCATTTTTTTTACCTAAATCTTTTTGTAATACCAATTTTTACATAAGCTTATGTCAATCTAATACATTATAAATCAAATATGTTAATAAAATTTCAAATTTTATTTGTTTTCAAGATCACTAAGAAAAATTGATTTATAGACTTCCTAAATAATAGAAGTTCAGCAGACATTAATTAAAAACTGGAATTGCTTTCATTTTTTTCTTTTATATCATTACAACCATAGAATTCCAAAATCAGATTAACCTATTTATAAATGAAATAATGGCGTGGAACTATCCATTATACACAAAACTTATAATTTTCTGAAAATGTATTTTTGTAGAATTTTCTTAAATATAAACATAAATGAAAAAGAAAAAGACAATGTTTAATGAAAAGAGTAACGATGAAATCTTCCACAAAGAAATTATCTGTGGTTTTCAGTTATACTGTAGGCTACTAAACTTTTTTGAACCTTGACGTCACACACACGATTTAAAAAACTATAATAAGAGCATAACTTACTCATAACTCCTGAATACTTCGTGTGTCAATTTGCAATAGAACAATTCTTCGTTAGGATCGAGATCATTTGGCGGATCTTTCCTGACAAACAAATGTTTCCCAAGTAATGGCATTCTTCATAAGATTCTAAAACAGTTTAAAATTATAATTTCAATACACATCACCTAAGCCTAATCTTAGGGTTAACTTATTATTTCCGATTTCGGATATTGTGGAAAATATTATTTTAGAATGGATTAATTTTTAATAATCGAGCATTGACTGAATAACATACACTTTATCTCTTAAGAAATTAAATATTTTCTATAACTTTTACAAATTTACACGATTTACAGTGTC
The DNA here is from genome assembly GCF_000671375.1 of Centruroides sculpturatus. Classification (NCBI taxonomy): domain Eukaryota; kingdom Metazoa; phylum Arthropoda; class Arachnida; order Scorpiones; family Buthidae; genus Centruroides; species Centruroides sculpturatus. The sequence goes on along the minus strand of NW_019384572.1, from coordinate 365,314 downwards.
GATTCACCCGCTCAAGGCAGGACTGAGTATTGTAGGAGGAGCAATTAGGCAACTTAGTAATTGAGTATTTCGATTGGCTCTATGTGTTTCACGTGACAGGAAACAGTCATTTTGATCAGAGGACTCTAGCGTTGTTTCATTACTATTTCCGTTATACGTAAATTCACAATTTGGAGAATTTAAAAAATAATTCTTAAATAATTTAAAAATATTATTTTAAATACGACGCATGTTATTAATTCAATAAATTTTAAATTACGCAAGGCAATTTTAATTGTATTACTTTAATGTAAGATATTAACGTAGACGGCCGGATGGCCGAGCGGTCAAGATGACAACCTACCGCTCTAGGGAACCCAGATTGATAAATCCACAGAAATTTTTCGAGGAGTCGTTCGTCCGGATATGTAGGGCCCCGTCCCTCACCACTCGCCGCCCCATTGTGGGCCTGACCGAACACATAATGGGCTTGCTAAAAGAGACCCTCTTAGCGCCCACAGGGCGAGAAGAGTTTTAAAAACGTTACCGGTAACACCGGTTACAATTTCCAAACACGCCCTTAGTAACCTTGGTTATATTTAGCGACTTAATAAATTAATCATAAAAATTAAATAGGCCAGTTCTAGCATGTAATATTATTTAATCCCATATGTTGTAATTAAATATTGGATTATTTCACGATGATTTAAAACTTATTTACACGTCCAATTGAAACATATCGGTGTGTCGCTAGTAGTAAATAGAAGACCATGCTTGAAAATGTTGTACGGAACGTTGTCGTTTTTGTATAGAGAGAAGTTCTTTTAGGCACTATCATAGCAACAGTAGCAGTTAATGAAAATATTTCATTATCATTTCACTTTCACTATTCCTCCGTATTAATTCAAAGTTATTTTGACAAAATAAGCCATGTTTGACGAATTCCAACATGGCGCTGTTTGCTTCTGCCATGTTGTCGAGTTGCCAAACGATCCTGTAAAAGCTTGTTAAGCAATGACTTTACTTTCAAACTTCGTTAAAATTTCTTTTTTGATAATATTGAGCATTATATTTAAATTAAATAATTAGCTAAATTTTGCTACAAAATTAGTTTACAGATTAAAATTTTTGTTCCAAATTCTATCCCTCAGTATGAAATTACCAACAGATAATGATGATTGGAATGATTTCTTCGGTTGGGACTTTGAAAATTACCAAGAAATAGATTATTTGGAAATCGTTCTCGATCTTACTGAGGATTGTTTCAACGACAACGATTGTAATTTGCAACAGGTTTCTAAAAACGATGTTTGCTTTCCTTACGATGGAAGCGAGAATAATCTTATAACCTGTGATGAGAAAGTTGATCTGGAAGTTATTAAAGATGGTTTCAATAGGTAAAATTTTTATATTTATTTAATACGTATTTTTATCTCATTTTTGTATTGTTTTTATGTTATGGAAATGAAATAATTTTAATAATATATTATAGAAAAACAAAAGATATTATTTATTATTAAAATTAATAATATTCACTAACATTAATAACGGATTTTATTTATTTTTTTCACAATAAAAATAACATTTTAATTTAATTTTGCTATTTCTTTTATACTTTAATGATAATGTGCAAGTTCTTCATTGAGGATAAATTCGATTTCGACAATGATTATTACCTTTTTTGAACTTACAACTTGTTTCTGTAAAAATTGAAGAGGAAGGTCTAAAGATTTAATTAACACAATATTACGTTTGGTTAATTTAAGAATTTAATATATTCATTAAAGTTGATGTTTTCAGAGAACTTTTTCTATTTGTCGAAAGTTTGTCTGAATGTAGATAGCTGACCTATCTTCAGTAAATTCATGATCTGTTGTTTTGAAATAACCTTTTGCTAACAGATACTGAAGGAGTCAAATAATCTGAAAATTCTTGTTCTGTCTGTCGCACGAATCTCTATTATTAAATGATTTGTATCTCTGATTGTCAGTTAGCATAGAATTTTCATCCTCTGTACCTCCACTATTCTCTGCCCCTCGTGAAGAATATACCTTTTACTTTATCACAGTCAATTACATGAATTGGCAAATTGTAAAACTAGATTCGTCTGAGATAGAATCCTTTACAACTGCTAAGTTGTAGGAATGGCATTACCATTTGGTTCTTGCAAGTTAAGTGGATTAATATATTCTGCATTACTTCTGCCCTGTTCTACACGAATCCAAGGCAAGCCGTACAAGCTTTTTAGTCCTAGGCAGTATATTATATTAATGGCCAACTTGTAAAATGTAAAACCGTCATTGTATGATAGTAAAGTTTTACACTACTTTTAACACTGTTACTATAGATGAAGGTGTTAATCTTGAATTAATAATGATAACTATATCTTATTAATAGTTTCAATTTATTTACATTTTTCATTTTGATACAATAGGATAATCGAGGATACGACATCCAATGTGCATGTCAATCAATCAATGGACCATGCACCAAAGAAGGAAAAATTCTGAAAATTGAAGAAATTTTTCAGATTCTTCTTTTGGTATGTATCTTTAACTTGTATGTATAAATGCATACATAGCGAATTGTGTACGATTATTAATGTGTGCATAGCGAACAAGCATATAAATGAATATGCTTGTTCGCTATTCACACATAGGCCGTTCGACAAATTGATATGAAATTCGGCAGTTATGTTAACATACTTCTAACTTAGATAATGTCGTACATACCACCCCGAAATATTGATTGGATTTCTAATTATCAATTAATTTGTGTATACATTCGATTCAAACCCACGACCAACTACTAGTCTTCGGTGATTTTATACAGATGTAAATAGTATAAGTCTAAACCAGTGTTTAAAGAACACATTTTTAGTGAATTAGTTAACTGATTTAAATTATGTATGCGTTGCCTTCTGAAACAAAATCCGTCGGGTTGTAGTCTAGCGACACTGCGAAATCAATAGCATAAATGAATGAAGAGAATGATTAGGCTATTCAGTAACTTTATGTGATGTGAATATGAATTGACATTTATATAATTGGATACATTATAAATCACACGTCGCAGCGTCTCTTGATTGCTTACAGTCAATGCCTCCCTACATTTTCGGTGTTCTGCAGCTTGAACTGTTACGGAGCCTCTCCGAAACTAGCAACAAAGGGGCCCCCGTAACAGTTCAAGCTGTAGAATATCGAAAATGTAGTTGCTTCTGGCTCATCTGGGATTAGAAACCCTAAAGCATAAGCTTCGTTAGTTTCATAGTAGATCTACCATAACACAATTACGGTACAATCGTACACATTTGTATCTTAGAACAACATAAAGTTATTGATTCAAAAATTATTTAAATAATTGAATATTTTAGATGAAAATCTTAATTATTTTTATTTTATTTTTACAGAATACAGAAGAATTTCAGAGATTTTTATCTCTGTACATAGTTATTTTGTGATTATTTATTTCTTCATTCGTTTTAAATTTTATTTTCATTACTTTATTCGTATTTTTTTCTTATTTTTATTTTAAAATATTCAAAGAAATAAGAAAAAATTATTAAAATTTAAAAATAAAAAAAATTTAAAGTTACAATTAAAAAAACTTTAAGATTTAACATTTAAAAAAAAACATTATTTTATTAAAAGTCAATAAAAATCAAAATGAATTGAAATATAAAATCTCAAACTTCAATTGTGACTTTCCTACGTTGACATTTTTCCTGATTGTGACTCCACGAATTTTGACTTGTTTTATCAATTCTGACTTCACGAATTTTGACACTTCACGATTATGACTCCAAGAATTTCGACTGTTTTTTTTATCAATTGTGTCTCCAATTTTGACACTTCCCGATTGTGTCTCCAAGAATTTCAATCCTCCTCTAATATAATGCATTCAAAAAAAGTTTGAGATAATATGTAATATAAATGTAATTAAAATCATTCTATCTATAAAAAATTTTGGATTTTTGTAAAATTAATAAAAGTTATTTCAAAACACAAAAAATTTGTCTTTTTTGCTGTTTTTCAAAATTAAAATGAATATTAAATTCAATTAAAATTGGTATATTTATTTTCTCGAATAATCCGCGCAGTGGAGGTTTTAGATTGTGCAAGGCCCTAGATGAGAGTTAACTTACGAGACTTTTCTCATATAAGGCCGAGTGGTGAGGCGTTGCCCGACATATTCGGGTCAGGCCGCTCACGAATAACTTCTGGAATTGTTCGCTCAGCTTCGATTCCGACTCCCAGATCGATAACTGACACCTTAAATGATATAAAATTTTAGTTTTATGAGTTTTATTTCTCCAATTGACAATAATACATTTCCAAAAAAAGAGAGTAAAAAACAATACAGGTATTTGTTCCAACTTTAGAGTAAAGACGTTAGACGGTTCTAACTAGAAGTAGAGGAATAGAGGATTGATTTGCCCGCGCGTATTGGAGAAAGCATTTCAACACTAGAAATAAATTCGATTTTATATCGAAAATATACTGAAAGTGTTGAATCAAAATGATAATCTTATTCTGGTCTGAATTATGAAAAAAAAATTATATATTTAATAACATTAACATCGACGGTTGAATGGACGAGCAGTTAAAGTGGCAGCTACCGACCTGCGGGTCTCGGGTTCGTATCTGGATGGATCGAAAACCACCAGGGATTTTTCGGTACTATCTGTCCGGATATGTTGAACCTCCTCATTCAACCGTCCCACTGTGGGCTTGGCCAAACCCATAATGGATTTGCTAAAACGGCCCTTTTAGTGCACACATGGTGGAAGAAGTGAAAAAACTAATAATAATATTTAAATTTGTATTATAGTGTCTGTAATTATAAAAGTATGAATGTGCTATGATAAAGTATTTATAATTATATTTTAAATCACAAATTTTTCTGGGTAAATAATCTGGGTTTTTAAACTCCCCATCTGGTTTTTCCTATCCAGACCAAAGTTTTTCATATGTCGCGAGTGGCATCCCTGCCCACAACAGAATGTTCGGGTGGTGAGGGACGGGGACCCCTCACCTCCAAAAAATTCCTAGGGTTCCTAGGTCAACCCATCCGGTTTTGTTTCCGAATTCCCCAGAGCCGTGATACCTTAGTCTCTCGGCCATCCGGCCCACATATTTCTTTGATTATTTACGTGTATATAATTGAATTCACGTCTGTCTGTTCGGGTATTACGTGAGAACGAGTGAACCGATTTGTAGAAAACTTCGTACATATATTCAGTATAGCCCTCGGAAAGATATAGGCTATACTTTCAAATTTTCCTCTCTCTGCAATCTGTCTGATCGAGTATCAAGTGAGAACGGAACCGTGTTTAGTAATGCCGAATGCTAAGTAAAAAGTCTGAGTGACTAGGAGGGCGAAGCTAACAAGTGTTCTAAGAATCCTTGAACGGTTGCTGAGTTAGCAAGTTAGACAGATCGTGTGTAAAAATAGTGGATGACGTAATAATTATTTTATAAAATAAATTACCATAATTATAATAATTTTATGACCATTATAAAAAAATATATTTAGTATCCGACGAGAACAAAAACAATACGTTACTAATAGAAGTAAAACCTCTATAGTAGAAGTTAAGGTTAGTTCACACTGAGCGAATAGTGAAAGCGAATGAGAAAAGCGAAAAGCGATTTTTATTCACCTAGCGAAACTGAACCGCGCAACCAAAAGCGAAAAGCCATTGTGAATTTTAAGCAGCCAATCATTTGCAAGCAAGAGAAAAACGTCATCTCGACAAACAAAATGGCCGCTTCCAATATTCCGTAGTTAACCAAGTTTGTTTATTTATTGAGAAAGAAAGATACGTCAAAAAGAAAACGATGTTGTGTGAGAGGAATATAAAAATTCCGTGAATTACACTATTGCGTGAGAAAGTTTCTACTATAGCCGTGTTGAAAACAACAAGAACTACAGTACGTGACAATTAACAGAAATACGATTGGTGGCGAAGTTTTTTCGCTAGCGAAAAAGCTCGACAGTTCCGAACTTCGATTCGCGAAATGGTAAAATTCGCCGGAAACGACATGTCTGGCGTGTTATTCGTTCTGTTTTTCGCTTTCGCCAGCGAATCGCGCTCAGTGTGAATTAACCTTTATGCAGAATTCTGCGATACACGGTTCAAGTAAATCTTTCTCAGGGTGCAGAATATATGTAAAGTAAATTTCGATGTAAATTTGTTTTTAGTCGGATCTATTATATTACAAATTTATTATAAGTACATATTTCTTCCGCATATACATTTTTATATGTGTATACTTTTATGAGTATATTACCTTTACCTAATATCATTTTTCCATGCAAATGTACTAGGCACATTTGGAAAGTAAAGATACAAGTCCAGCAGAAATCCGAAGAAAATTATTTTCTTATAGCTTGTTGTTCTACCAAGTCAAATGACAAAAGTCATTTTAATTATATCATCGTTATACTTACAGTGTGTGTTTAAAACGGCTGTTTAAATTTGTAGTCTCGCGAGGTTCGTTCAGTGATTCGATTCTTTTGCACGAAAAAAACCTGCAGCCGCAGCCGAAATTCATGGACAACTTATTTCCGTGTGACATAAGTTACATTAAATGTTGCTGTTTTTTGATATAAGTGTAATGATTAAGGTTTAATGTTTTCAACCTTTTACATAATATATGCAATAAACGCATATTCTAACGTGCAACTGGACACAAAATGTGTAATATGAATTTTGAATTGTGCAGTGAGAATTCCAAATTTGTGCAGTAATTAATTGTCCGATTCTGAGTTTTATGAGTATTTCTTTCTTTTAGTTATGTTAAAGTTAAAATATTTACCTAAATTAGAGTGTTTGGTAAGATTTGTCATAACGGAACCTGAATAAAAAAGTAATTATCCTAAACGGAAAAAATTTTCAGAATAAAGCGATTTTCTATGTTAGAAAAAGATTCTGTTCAAAACGGAAACTTCCCAAACCAGAAAAAAACACTCGGTATCGTGCAATTGTCGTCTGCACAGGTCTTACTATATACAGTATTTTATTCGGACCAGGAAAAAAAGAACTATGGAATGTTGTAGGATTTATCATTTGTTTGAAATATATACAATAGATATATTTTTATTTAGCAGCACATGTTAAACCAGGGGTGTCCAACCTTTTTGTTCCTCTGGGCCACATTAGAAGAAGTTATGGAGTTTTGGGCCACAAGTATATATAATATATTTGTAACCCAATCTAGATTAACTTGTCTAGATTATAGTAATAAGTATTAAAACTTTATAACGAAAAAGGATATTTTAAAAAATTACTTCTACAGACCCTTTCAATTTTTACTTAGAAATAAATAAATTCATTTATTATAAAGAAGACAAAGAAGAATTTATTTGAAAAGCACAAATATTTATTTTATTTGGGTCTCTAGCTCATAAAAAACGACGAAACACCAATTTAAAGTGAATTTTTATTCGACAAATATATTTATAAATAATATGTAGCCCAGAAAGTAGCCAATGCGCGAAATTATAATTTTTACGCCAAACTAAACAAAGGGTAGCCAACTTTGGCGCAAAGTAGCCAAATCTTGCAATGCTGGAAAGAATACTAAATAATGCTGAAGTTGGAACTTAAAGGATTATAGACCCAAATTTGTAAAAAAGGAGAGAAAGGCCAAAAGATAAAAAGTAGTGAGGAAGGTTGGAAAATTAAGGGTCAATATTGGCATAACAGAAGGTCTACTTAACCTTTCTCACTACTATTTATCTTTTGGCCTTTCTCTCCTTTTCTCAAATTTGGGTCTATAATCCTTTGAGTCACAACTTCAGCTTTATTTAGTATTCCTTCGTCATTCACTCATCTCCAAATATTTGAAAATATTTCCTTTTCACTCAAAAATAAAATATGTATAAAAGTTTATGGCTTTGTGAAACTTCTTTTTTGAGTTTATGCCGTTGAAATAAATAAATAAAAAATAAATAAAACAATTTGTCGGTTTTGTTTACACGTTTATTGGGCCGCACTGGAACTTGTCTTGGGCCGCATTGGACACCCCTGTGTTAAACTATAATCTACAACCACAGCGCACTTATCGTAGGCTATAGTAAATATTTTCACTTGCAGGCGCACAGTGCACATTGCACATGTTTAACGATTAAGATTAAACGATGATTGAAATTTGAATTCCCGTCGGATGAAAAAAATTTTTTTAAAACAAATAAAAGACACAGTCGTTCTAAAAATTCTCAGACAATCACTATTTTATTTTCTTCAATGTTCTAGAACAAACTATAAACAGCCAGACCTTCCTTTTTAGGCTACTCAGCCGCATAGTTAAAAAGTTCCTTAAAAACACAGAAATCCAATTAAAATCAAATAGATTAATTGATTTGTTTTTTGAAACCGTGTCCTGTTTTATATTTGTGGCGTAGTAAACACTAGTATTGTGTTTTATTCCAAAGACACATGACTCAACTAATAAAGGAATTTGATGGAAAATTTGCCATGTGTCTTTGGAATAAAACACAATACTAGTATTTACTACGCCATAAATAGATTAAACTAAAAATTAAAAATTGAACAGCTGAGTATAACTCTCTGGCTGTCTATAGTTTGTTCTGGAACATTGAAGAAAATAAAATGGTGATCGTCTGAGAATTTTTAGAACGACTGTCTTTTATTTTTTTTAAAAAAAATGATTGAAATTAATAAATAATTATATGATTTGTGTTATTGTCTTTATTTTTCATTTGTCTTTTAGAACAGCTTATTAATGCTAGGATTTATCGGCTTGGCCGAAACAAAACTGTTATTTGTGCAATAGTAGTGTATATGAATAGTACTGTATATGATATGACACCTGTGAAAGAAAAACTATAGGTACATTCAGTATGTTTATTTTCAATGGTGTATGATAGTTTTATGGAGCTCAGGCGAATTTGAATTAGGGAGTCCTGTGTACAGTGTTGACTTCAGACATTTTTCTTCCGGAGAATTTTTTTGGAAAAATATTTTCTTATAAACGATTGGTTTGGAATCCCCTATTGATGGAGATACAGGCGATTGCCCTTTTTTATCCATAGGATAAAGTGCCACTATTTATTTTATAATGAAAACTTTATGTGAAAAATTTATTTGAAAAATTTATGCATGCTCGTAGACTTAGGCTATACAAATAATGAAATCAGTAATAATGTGTAGTTAGCGAGCAATTATTTGTTGTGACATAGTCACAGTGCTGGGCTGCAATTTTTTGTCATTATATTCTTAAACTTTTAATAGTCTTGCCCTTCTACAACATACTTTTCCTGTTAGCAAGAAAGTCGTGACGGTCATCTAAAAACCTCCGTTCAAGGAAAAATTTTGAATTGAAATAACGTTACTTCCAGTCTATTTCAAAAATTCGTATACAGTTAATCTAGTTCTCCTGTCCCTAAGCTTTCCATGTCTGTTCTCAACTTTTACCTATATAACTCCGTTCTCGAGATTAAGGACGACGGACGGTCAGCCAACAGACGGACAACAATGGGAATTTATAGGTCAACAAATTTTTGAAAGTGCAGTCCAATTATTCATCTATGAAGTGAAGCGATAACAAAAACTCAATAAGCTATATCTATGTCTGTATATATAAAGAAATAAGTATCAAAAAATGTCATGTAGCCATTCAGTGTAGACGAGTTCAGAAAATAAAACCAGATATCAGTATTCGTGTGTTCCAAAATTCATCAGTGAAACAACCATTGGTGACGCCCAGGTGATGTCACAATGAGCACTGATGAAGATGAGAATAAGAACAATAGTACATGATAACAGAGTTGAATAAACATAATTGACTCTCGAGTACAAACAATCATTCCTTGTAGTCACTCATCATTCCTTTTTAATGTAGTGCATTAATTACAGATTTTATAAATAACACGAAGTTCTGAAAGTGATGAAGTGTTTACTCGTTTGAAACTTTTACCCAAATTACCACAGAAAATTCCCCACGTGTCAAATGCATACACTTCATGCCATTAAGCCGCCAATAAGTATAGAACATTTTTACAAAAATCGTATTAATTATGGACTTTAAAACATTTAACTGAAATCGATTTTATTTATTTGAATTTATTGTATGACAATTAAAGTAATTTATAATTTCGTCGATCATTTTTATCTCCGTTAAGTGATAGAAAAATACTTTTTCAAATGCTTATATTTTTATTCGGTTTTACGAAATATTCTAGAGAATTTGGACAAGATTCAACTCTTTTTATCTTCTTTATTTTAGCTGCAATAATATCAATTTTGTAATTGCTTGAATGAAATGAAACGAATAAAACCAACATAAATTAATTTGGCATTCACCTTTTCCTGGTATTTCTATATTTTTTTTACTCTCATTCTCAATAATTGGATAAGTAATCTGTAGACATGATAAAGATGCTGTTTTTCCTAAAAAGTAAAGTGTTTATTTATTTTATTATTTTATAAGGTAAAATTTAGTGTTATCTATCCTACCTAATTTATCTTCTAGAGTGAGTTCGCAGGTTGGCGTCGATAATCGTTCCCTATTGTAAGGACTCAAAAAATTATGCTTGATGGCATATTTCACAGGTAATCTGTTTTCTGGGTCTTCTCTCAAAAACGAATATAGAAAGGCATAGCAATTTCGAATATCTCGTTTAGTAAATATTGTAGTTGGATAAGAACTTTGTAGAATATATTGGAAGTAAGCGGGTTTTCTTGTGATCAAGTTTAGAGTATCTCCAACTTCGATCTTCCACAATCTCCAGTTGGATAAATGAGAATTACACTGCCATCGGATCGGATCTAGATTTAATTTTTGAGCCGTTATGGCTTGTAGCGATATAATTCCATAAGCCCATAAATCGAGGTGAGACGCTACAAATTCCTTTTTTCCAATTTGATTTTCTTCATACCAGCATAGTTCTGGAGGTCTATATACTGTTTTCATTCCCACTTCATCTATTTTAATAATTTTGTTCTTGCTATTCAAATGTTCGAAATCGGATAGCCGAATATTGCCACGGTCAGTTATCAATTGATTCTCTAAATTCAAATTTAGATGGTGAAGATTCCGAACGTGAAGATAATCCAAAGCAGATAAAATTTGGTAGAGCCACTTTTTTACTGTTAAAAATCCGCCGAATAGATTTCTAGTTCTCTCTGGATGCAACTGCTCAGCCATGGTGCTTTCAGTGTAAGGCATAAGAAATATTCGAATTCTCTGATCATATCGAAAGATGTTGTAAAGAGGGAGGATATTTGGATGAAAAAGATTCGGCCATTCGACTATTTCTTCTGTTCGTTTAACACTTGTAGATGGTGAAATCTTCACTCTCATTTTGCGTTTGCGATCCGGGTCGAAAACGACGAATATGGTATGTTGTCCCTCGTCACAAATGAATTCACATTTCCATTTAAACTTTTTATAAAGTGTGTTTATTGTCGACTTATAAAGAATATTGTCTTCGGCAGATCCCATGTTTAAAAAATAAAACAATAATGCAAACTGTAATAAAGAGTGACAATTATATTTTAACAATTAATTTAAAAAAAATTTATTTATATTAAATACATTCAATGATAGTTAACTAAACTGTTCTAAAATAAATAAATGAATGTTTATGTGTTAGGCTCAAACACCGAAATCGCTCATTGAACGAAAAAAACGACCACAACGCGTTGTGGTTAACTCAAAACGACCACAAAGATAAAATTCGCGTCGTGGCTTTCATGATATTTGACCACTACGCGTTGTGGTGATTAAGAAAAGCCATAACGCGTTCTGAACGTTAGCTGATGCAACCACGATACGAAGAATAAGTTATAACTTGCAAACACTTGCGGAGTTTGTATTGTCTTGACCAGTGCTGCCGTTTCTACGGTAATTACCCTTTTCTAGAGTAATTTTAATCTCTCAGAGTAATGTTTCGGGTAGTCTAGGGTAAATCTAGGGTAAAACTACCCTGTGTTCTGATGCTATTACTTATCGCTCCACAAGTTTTGCTAGAAAAAGTTTAGCCTAAAACCATTCTGTTATTCCCTATAACTGGAGGGTTTTAGGATAGGACAACAGAAGGTAAAGAAATAATGCAGATTGATGCTAGGTACTGTACATCGGTGTACACTGTACAGTGATTCTTCGGTTTTCGTCGATAATCCGTCCGAAAACAATCGGCGAAATCCGAAACCGACGATAACCGAAGTAAACGAAAACCGAGGTATTACTGTATATTACACCCGAGTAGGATTTCGCTTTTCTCAACCTTCATGCCATTGAGCCATTGGCCCTCTCCATATCAGATATAAATTAATACCTCTGATAAAGCCTAAAAATCCTAAGACATTTTAGTTATTAAAATTTTCAAAAACAGTAAGAATTGTTCTGATTATTATTTCACAATAATAGTACAGGGATCCGCGTCATAGAATCGTTTGACTTTTTTTTTATTCGAGCTTGAGCACGAGCTCGGAGAGTTTTCTCAGTTTAGAGTAATTTTCTGCAGTTGAAATTGGTTCGATTGTTTTAGTTAGGGTGCCTAATGTTGATAGGGGACGTGCAGCTCCCACAAATGTTTTAGCTGTTGTTATGAGTGTTATGAGCATTAATCCATCAGGTCTCTGTCTGTTAGGAAACAAGGAAAGTCTTCTTGATCGACTTTATGCTCGTAATGAAATTACAATTTCAACAGTAACTTTATTAACATTCAAAATGCACTCTCAACTTTATTAACACTGTACTTGTTTGTCATCTGTACTTTTTTTTTTTTGTTAATTTAATTACTTACGTTACTCCTACCCAAGTCTCCCTAGTCCCTAACTGTAACTGATTTAGAACAGGCATGCACTGCACGTTATTCGTCGCATTGCAAAATGACATTGCGCATGCGTCAGGAACTCTTGTTCGAACAAACCTCACCTGCCGTCCGGGTCAGCGATTTTGAAAAGGTGGCAACACTGTAATCCACTAATTCAGCAATGTCTTCCACTTCAACATCTAAATTAAGCGCATTGGCAAAGCCCGCAATTGTTTAAATTACATCAAACTGACTAAAAAAGTCCATAGCAAACCTGTACTACGGTCAGTGAGCATGTCACCAATCGCCACTGATCGACATTCAAGCTGAGAAAGGGGATTTCACGAATTGCAGGTCGAAACTCGATTGGTCGTAAGTGCGAGTGGTCGTTAAGCAGATTTCCACTGCAATTCCTACTCCATTTACCGCCTTATCACCTCCAGAAAAAAAATGCTTATTGAAATAGTCTACAGTAGTTTTCAGTTGCCACAATATTATTGAAAACGTTGTAAAATCCGGTCTTCAGAATGATAGCTAAAAGTATTTATCGATGAAAGATTTAATGCAAAAATGATCAGTTAGGTATGATTGAACATTGTTCAAGTTCAAGTTTAATCTGTTTAAGTTTACAATATACATTGAACAGAGTTTCATTTCGCATCACATATCAAAATGCTTAAAAACACTTCATAAACATGATTTACATTGTATATTTTATCATTTGATATAATCGTTAAATCTGTAATTTTTTGAGAAGAAAATATTACTAAGAATGTAAAATATTTTAACAGTATTAACCAAAATAAAATGTAGCTTAAAATAGAAGGCACCTTTCGAAAGATTTTTTTGCCATTTGGATAATGACTTTCTTATAAGTTTTACGTTACAAATACAAACATTATCGAGTCACTTAACAGAACATCGCTTAAGAAAGTCCTTTCCCATGTTCCTAATTTTCTCCCCTATGCTTTACATTATCGGGACATTTCCGTTAACAGAGTACCGGACAGTGGTGCAATTTGTTTAAACGGGGGCCATGTTGGCGGCATTTTTAGAGTCCGCGTAAAGGAGCACTATTCTAAAAAAAGTTCATAAGGATCTACTTTAATCTTATGTTTAATAATAAACAGGTTTTATTGGACACAGATATGAAAAGCAATTACATATTAAAATATAATCATAAATAATGTAAGACGATGGTCGTTAAATTGAGTGTAAGTTAAACTCTCAATATCACGAGTAAGTGCGACTTTTTTATCTTTAGTGTTTCAGTTTGAAATATGATTTTAATGATTAATCAAGCGTTTTAAGATTTATAGAGCATTTCGATACTTTTCAATGAATGTGGACTAGAACTTCAGACATTAATTAATTTTGCTCTTTTCACTGTAAAATTTATCAAATTTAAGAGTTTGGCATGAAATTAGTATATGCGAATATAATCTATTTATATATATTTTTTTATATACATTTTAAATACAGAAATATATTTTATGGCAGATAAAATTTCCTGTTGTAATAAAATTTATTAGTTAATTTTACGTTAAAAGGAAAAGGTAAAGTTACTTGTAGCTAGAAAATATCAAGTAGTAAAGTCTTCGATTAAGACTCGATTCAAAAAACTAAGATTTAATATCTTATCCTAAGTTTAATTAGTTAATTATATTCATTAAAATTTTTAAATTTATAGAAAAATATGCTGAAATAATATTTTAATTATTTTGGATTTTAATATAAATTGAAAGTAATTCTTGATTAAAATAAGAAATGCGGATCGATTTGTCGAATCACGATAGAAATTTTACGTGTTTTACGCTTAAAACCATTAATTTAGTTGGCATTTCAGAAACCAGATGGCATTAATAAACAAACGGGATGTTAAATATCGAAGGATATACGACCGGTAAATCAGAAGGGAAGTAAGATCGTTTCGATAGAGAAGTTAAAATAGCTAATGGCTTCCACTCTTTATCAATTATTTATTATAATATTGGAATGTTTAATAAACACGTAATACGTCGAATGAAAGAAGGTAAATATATTTCTGGATTTAGTTATTATAACTCATAATTCAGCTTTAATTAGATGAAAAGTGATTTTAAAACAATTGCATTTAATAGCATTAAGTGATAGATATAGGTCGCTCTTTTAATTTCATTGCTTTATATAATCGTCGTTATTAAACTATCGTCAAGTAAATAGAATAAGAGTTTATTTTGCTTAAAAAAATACACGAGAAACGTAATTATATAAAGTTTCTCGTTTTTAATATTTTTTCTGCATGTTAATCGATTTAATTGAATTATGCGAGTTAATGTCTTCACACGTAAATCCTGTTTCGAAGAAACAAAACAATAAAAATTCGTAAAAAAATCCATAATTTATTCAAGCGTTTATTTAAAATATTTTAGAAAAAAATTAACGTTTATTTCACTATTAAAAACGGTTTTGAATTTATTTATAGAGCATAAAATTTTTCTAATCTGTTTCCTCAAGTTAACTTCTCGATCGACCTTACTAGATTTACCTAGACTCGCTTTCTTCTAAAAGTTTCGCAATATGAATTTTTCGGTCTTTTCTGAATTTCGTTGTCGATGAAAAAGTCGAGGAAAACTATACTATAATCTAAACATTAATTGAATTATTTGTTTATCGAATCCCTGTTTAAAATGCCAACTGTATATAAACGTATAGTTAAATCGTTAACTAAATTATAAATAATGAAATACTTGAATCAATCTTTAGTAAATATATACACAGTACATAGTTGTCAAGCAGTAAAAGTTTATTTATACAAATAGAAAAGCAAAGAACAAACTTTGTTTTCGTTTAAGTTCTGTGAATAGATCGATTTAAATAATTAAATTTCCTGGTAATGAGAGAACTCATCGAAGACCAATTAAACTTTCTATAATTTATTTCTATACTTTAAAAAATCAAGAAATTTCGAGAAATCTAATTGAAATAATGATATTCAATACTTCTTACTATCTAAAATGTTTTTAATTTTTTTTTTGTTTTTATATTAATTATACTATCGAAAATTTATAGATTTAGAATATAAAATGTTAAATGAGTCGATCCCTCGAATGAAAAACAGTATTAAAGACGTGATAGAAGGTTTCTATCGACAATTGAAACACTTCTTTAGTTTTTCCAAATGAAAGCTCATTTGGGACATAAAAATAGAGGATAGCACTCTAACCTACTTAATTTTCCCGAAAACATTATTGGTTATATTATGTAGGTTTCAATCTTCGATAATTTTGTATTCTTTCTGGTGACATTTTAATTTGGTAAGTAAACTGTTTTGACAGGCAAGTTTATAATGGGTTAGTTGTTTAAAATATTTCTTCGAAGTAAACAATCTTTAATATTATTTAATGAAAATAATATTTTAATAAATTATCAAATTAATGCGTAAAGAACCGAATTATTAGAAATTTTAATGTTTATTGTAAAACAAATTTAACGACTTGATTCAATACAGTACGGTATAATTTACATTTTAAATTTTTAAAAGAACAATGAGAATGTTTTAGTACGAATTTTTATTATTTATTTTAAATTAATAAACAATTTGAAAGTTAAATATTTTGAATTATTTTTTAAAACATTACCTAAATGGCAATATTTTGTTTCAGTAGATTATTTTGGATAATATTTTGGAGAAGTTTAAATTTCTCTCGCATTTTTCTATTGAATAATTACATTATTAACATTATAATTAACTAAAAATTAAAAAGAGATTATGTGAATAAACAATTTCTTTTAGTTTATTTCAGTACAAATGACATTTTGATATTAAATAAGATGAAAAAAAAATTATCATTAAGTTAAGCGTAAGGTATGGACTGCTAATAAGAGAATATTTTTATGTTATTAAATAAAAAAAGCGGCTGTACAAATGTATAGTATTGAAATACAAAGGGTGTTGTCGAATTTGTCCATCACTTTTATATAGCAGATGGTGGTTTATTTATTTTTCGTTGATGCACGATTTGTTAGAAGATAAACATTTGCAGATGAACACTATATTTATTTCCAGTTCTAGCATATCAAGAATGAGTTTTACACGAATTTGTTTCCAATAAAACTAAAACAAACTCGATAGTTTTATTTTCTAAATATCACGTAAATTCGTAAACTAAGTTTTAATATAAATTTGTATCTTACAATTTTATTGTTTTTTTTCTTTTTTAAAAATAAATCCATTAGTCGAAAATGAATTTATAACAATAACTTTTAAATATACAAAGAATAAAAAACACCTTTTTTTTAATAAAAACAATTACAAATTTTTACACTTGAATTAATAGGAAAAAATAAAATAAAACATAAAGATAATACTTTTAAAATTGTGAAAAAAATAACCTTTGCTAATTTTCCTTCTATTGTAGATGAAGGGAAAAACTTTTTACGTTAGATAATTATTATTACTAGAATTTGCAGCTTGTGATTTTTAAAAAGGAAGTAATGGAATGTCATTTATTAGATAAATCTAAATTCTAAATAGGAATTCTAAATAAATCCAGTCTCTCACTATCCGATTGTCTCTACTGTTGGTCTAGCCCAGTGTTTTTCAACCTGTGGGTCGCGACCCCCAGGGGGGTCGTGAAGTCTTACACGGGGGGTCGCGAGTAAAAGAAAATGACAAGTGTTTGTAGGTCCTACACTACATAAAAAAAACCTACAATTTCAGCGAGAAGGCTGTACTTGTTTATTATACAGTACAATTGGTTTTTTGATCGACATTCAGGTCTCAACGATGAGTGTAGCCAGAGATGGGCCCGGGTGGGTACGGGCCACCGCAGAAAATGATAGCCGTAAAAAGTGTTGAGCTGACTTGCAAAAAGAAGTAATAAGTAGAAAAGTAGAAGTTGGAAATTCTCATCCTAAAAAATAAAAGGTCAACAGCATCCCGAGCTCAATGTTGTAATGAAAAGGAAGTTTCATACGTTATGTGTCTTAAGTTATTGTCGATTCTTCTCAAATTCTCGTTTTAATCAATAATAATTTTTCTCAACAGAAAGAAAATTAAATACATAGTTTTTAAAATCACTAATATAGTTTTAATATGGCCCTAGGGGGGTCGCCAGAATTTTTTAACTTGTAAAGGGGTCGCGTATTCAAAAAGGTTGAAAAACACTGGTCTAGCCGAACCCACAATGGATATAAAAAAAAGGCTCTTTTAGTGTCTACAAAGAGCGGAAAAAGATTTAAAAAAAGAGCCAAAATTGTTGTTACATTTAAAAATATTTGCATTTCGAATTATTTAATTTTTATTCAAAACCATCTATCGATTCATTATATCTGTTGAATATTTTATATTTGTGAGATCCAAATAGACAAAAAATTTCTTGATGCATTTTGAAACATGTTTAACTTCATAATATTCGAGAAAAACTAACTATGTATTCAATTAAAATCGCATCAAGTTTGAGAATTTTTACAAAATTATAGACTTTCTAAAAATGATGTTAAAATAATTTTTTTTTTTTTTTTAATTTTACAATTTAAATTACTTGAAATTTCCAAATTCTTCTAAATATCTCAATGCCATCCATATTTCAGAAATGCTATCTCGCAAAGATAAAATGAGCTTAATCCTAAATTTAAATTTATTAATTCTAAACTTAAAAGTTAAATCAATTATTTTTAACGAAGTAAATATTTTTTAATGTTGTTTGTTTTTTAGGATTTCTTCTAATTTAATTTTACTTTGGTTGCGATGAATTCTTCAATTTTTATCTTAATATATTTATAAAAAACTTTTCAAAATCAGTTTATTGTATACGTTTTATTTGCATTATATATTTATACATTTTCTTAAATCAGTAGTATAACTAGAAGCGATATTAGGGGGCCAGATTAGAACTTGCATTCACCTACGTTCACTGTAGATGTAGTCACTAGATGCTACAGATGAAGAGTAAACTTTAAATATTTAAATATTGTATATATAGGTATACGTGTGCTTGTCACATTAAATTTTTTTTCTGTATTTATTTGATCTTTTCTTACTTCGTTTATCAACAAAAGTAAGGGGGCGGGTCCCTCATTCTCTCCCTGGTTATGCTACTATCTTAAATAATACAAATTTATTTAATTTGCTATTGCTTACTCATTATCGATATCATGCTATTTAATTTTTAATTTTTACACAATTATCCTGTAAATTACACAAACTTTTGTAATTATTTAAGACATGTAAGACATAAATACAGTATTGTTATTGCTTTTATACGTATAATTATCATGTATATGTATAAACAATAACAATACTTATGAGAGCTGTAATTTTCCCATTTGTTTTAATGTTACATATTTATAACATAGCAATGTTTATATGAAATACAGTAATAAGTAAGGATAAGTAATAAATAATAATTTTTTTTAACTTGGTTTTAGTAAAAATAATACATTTATAAAATTGAATTTTTTCTGTAGTAATTGTAGATACTCATTTTAAAATTTAGAGGAATTTTATATTGAATTTATACAACGTATGAGATACTTAAAAATATAAGAATTATCAAGTTATATAACAGGAGTAATGTTTTTATGGACACATTTAAAAACTTACTTTTTCTTTACAAAAATTATTGTACATTTTTAGAAAAAAATCGAGTTATAATTTCTTAATATATAATGAAATTGATTTAAGTGAAATTTTGAAAAGTAAATTTTTATCTATATTTTTATTGTCAATAATTTATAATCAAAAATGAAATATGTTGTAAATTTAATAGCAAAATAAGAATTGATTTAAGTAGAGAAAATTTACGTTTTTAATATTATTGAGATAATATAATGTAGGATATCCTTAATTCAAAATTGAAATTTAAATTTGTTTTGATTGTTCTCAAGTGGATTTTTTCCAATTCTGTTTTCGAAAGCTAAACTTGAACGAATTGCTTAAATTTTAACAGAGTGTGATTTAAGCTTTAAAACACGAGTGTAAGGAACCGTTTCGAGGTAAATTACAATTTTGTATTTAACTAAACAATTTTGCGTAACGATATTGCGGTAATTATAAATGTAGTTTTTAATGATGCAAGAATTTTTTAATATAGTATATTTAATCAAGATGAATGGATTTTTATATAATGTTGTGCAATGCTTTTTGCTTTAACTATCGATGAATGAACTCAGATTTTATAAATTAGTTTTTCGTTTCTTGCGTTTTCCCTTAACCCTTTAAATTATTAATTTATTTAAGTAAAAGATATGGATTGTTTAAATAAACCTGTATCAAAAAACATACAATTAAGATTCTAGTTTGTATAAAAAATTATAATAAATTGATTCATTGTTTTCCAAGCAGAGTAATTTTTCTTTTAATTTCAGATATTTCTTTTATTATTTGAAAATTCATTTCTATAAAATATATTTAATAATCAATTTTCAGTTTCGAAATTTTCGAAGGCAACTGCTTTTTTACCTGCTAAAATTTAGATTTTTTAATATTTTGTTAATTGTTCTATAAGTCTACATAGACATAATAATCCATATTATATGTATAAATTTCGTATTAAGCTTATTGCCATTATATTTATTAAATAATAATAGTTTACATTCGTTTATATTTTATTAAAATGTATTTTGAATTGCCGAAATTTAAACAACTAAAATTCAGATTGTCTATTTTCCTTCTAAATACTAATTCTACGAAGTAATTTTAAATATATACGACCTGCTAATTACATCAATCACAAACTATTTTAGATGAGAATTTAATAAATTCTTAATTAAACTGAATCAAAACATAATGTTACAAGCAGGTAATAAAATGGTTACTATTTACGTACGCCATAATTTATATTTATTAAAAATATCAATAAAATATTAAACTATAAACAATTATATTATATTATAAACAATTTTTAGAAAGTTTTAGATAAATTTAAAAAATAATCTAAAATTAGCAACGATAATTATATTTCCAAGAGCACTTAACTATAGTCTATATTTATCAGAAAACACTTTTGATCTTAATCTTGTATATTTTAGTGGATCATATTATTTATTTTTTCTATTTTAATATATCAGTTTCTGCATAAAATGTACAGAAAAATGTTTTACATTTAAGTATTTGAAAGAAGACAGAGCTAAAATATGAAACGGTCAATACCGAAAGATGGCACTTATTAAAGGAAATATTATTAAACGGAAAATTTAATTGCAGAAAATTGAAGGATTTTGTGAAATCTAGCCGGAAGAACTGAAATAAAATAAATTGAAATTAAAAGATAAGCAAAGTAACAGTGTACAGTACAATACAGTTTCTTTCCTTGTGGTATCATCTTTTGATATATCATTAACGATAACTAAATTAAAATTTTATGTAATTAGATTAATTTTATCAAATTTGCTAACTTTTTTAAGATAGAAATGCCGATCGTCTTTGGCAGTTTAAATTACTTCTTCAGACGATTAAGTAAGTGCATGAGTCTATTTATAGATTGAGTTTTTTATGCTGTCATATAATATAAAATATAGAATTTTGATGCGTTGTTTAATAATACAATTATGAAATTTTTATGCTCGAAACGATGACAATAACATTTTATATAAAATTATTCCAAACTGCTGTGTTTTCTATAATAAATTTTCAAGTTTCATGTTTCTATATATAACTTGAAAATTACGTTTAATATTTTGCTAATTTATTCGTGGAAAGAAATGACTACAAGATCTACGAAGAGAATTTAATTTAGTTTCAACTGTCGCATTTAATTCATTCACTAAGAATTTTCAAATACGTGTACGACTATAATGTTAATTGAATTAAAATATCGTACTTAAATTTTTAACTGGATCATCTATGAATTATGGATAAGAAATTATTTATATTTATTAATTGATAAATTATGGTTTAATATTATTTTCATTGAACGAATATGTGTGTAAATTAATGTGAAATCAACTGTCGTTTATGTCTTAAAAATTACATTCATTAAAATTGTTTAATACGATTTTCATTAGCTGTTTATCCTGAAGATCTGGATTTTTTGCGTTTTGAAATTAATTTTATTTTAATGTAAAAACAAACTTGCATTCCTTTTTATAGTGTCATCAAAGTGGTTCTGTTTAATCAAACGTTATCTGTAGAGTTTCCTCGTTCAACGTCCTCGTCCACATTCATCTTTCTTGTTAACCGAGAACAGTTTGATATAACTTGTTTCAATTTCGTATTAAACCGATTTATTGAATACAGATTAGTTGGCAAGCCGAGTTCAGAGGACCACTCTCAAAGATCCAGAAATAGAAGTTCATATTTTCTTGGTATCAATAAGTTTCTTTGTTTTGATTAATAGTAGCGTTATTATCCGAAAATAGACTAACTGTTAGGACAAAACTTTATTGTAATTTAAATCGTCTATAAAGTAAATAAAATAACTCTCGAATTAATTTTAATTAATAATATTTACAATGACTAAAAAAACATTTTTGTGCGTTCTTTGGACTTATTTCTGTTCTGGATACTATAAAAGTAAGTATATTAATTATTAAAATAAAATAAATTATTTCAAAGTATTTGATATATTTAGTTTTGTTATTAAAATCTCTTCTAAGTTATTTTACTTTTTTTGCTGCATGGATTTAAAAATAAACGTTCTTTGACTCCCACTTAATCACGCAATAAGTAAATATGTCACGGTTGGAATATCCACGTTTAGATAAATATACTAAATCTTTTGACGTCATATCATAACTTACTTATCCCTTGGAATTCGAATCTGTTTGAATCCAAAGTTCATACTCGATACAATAACTCAACAACTAACAATAACTTCGTATTTGAAAACCAAACATTCGCGATAGTTTATGTTTTGTGAATTTTTTAAATGAAATTACGAAATAAAACAACAAAATGTGAATGTTTCAATTATATATTGTCATTATTCATTGCTTTTTTAGTTTGGGTCTAAATTACAATATTCTATATAAGTTTGAAAAAAAAATATATCAATGCTTTGAAGTTCATTTAGATATCAAACGGTAGAAATTTCGAAGTAATATGCTTACATTAAAATTTTAAATTTTAAATTCTTATTGTTTAACATAACTGATTAGTTCAACTGCTGTCCTACCAGCTGCGTTAATATTTTTCATCAACATTACGCGATCTTATCGTAGAAACAGCTTTTACATTTGCTCTTTGTCAATAAATTTAAAATACAGTTCTTTATTTTTATTTAAAAAATATTCTATATTCATTTAGAGAAATTTTATCTGTTAGAGACTTTTAAGTTTGGTTCAGTTTAAAAAATTTTGCACAATCTAACAAAATACTAATAAATAAAAATATTAAAAGTGAATTAATTTCTTTAAATTTTATATTAGATTTAAAACAGTCCTATAATTTATGCAACTATGCTTATTAACATTAAAAACTTTTTATTTAAAAATTTTTAAGAAAAAATTTTTTGACAGTGAAGTAAATTATCGTACACACAAGATTAATTAAATATTACTTAAATGGGAAATGCTAAATAGAATACATTGCGCATGCAGTTCATAAATACAATAATTCTTTTAAATACATTAATCAATTATTTCTATTTTTGAAGATTTTTGTACTTTTATAAGATACAAAACAATAAATAGAATAATTTATTTCAATCCTATGATAGCAAATTAAAGGCATCATATTTCTTCATTCCATGGTCTTTTTTCTTTTAATTCGATCTTTTTCTATCCTGTGGAGACTAAGAGGGTCTTTTTACCAGGCTCATCTTGAATTTAACCAGGTCTGCAACGGAATAAGACCCGACATATCCGGGACAGATTACCATGAAAAATTCTTGAGGCGGCTCTCTCAGATTCGAACTTGGACCCTTAACCGCCTTGGCCACCCGGCTAACAAATCAATCATCCCATGATTTTTGAACATTGAGTCATTCCGTGTGACTCAATGTTCAAAAATCTCAATACACTCTGAACGAAGTTTTTCCAGCTTTGCCAGTCTTTACATTTTCGAGTCAGTTCTGAAAATGACGATCACAATAGTGAAATAACCCAACCATTGATCAAGTCTCAAAGTTTTTTCTTTTTCTTTTTTCCTTCATTCGACTTCGAGAGCTCGTTTTGGTCGTCTTTTTTTCCTAATAAGCCTAACCTTCTACAATCATCCTTTGATTTAATTTTTATGTATAATCCTGAACTAGAGCGTTATGACTTGACTATTCTATTTGCTTTGATATCAATTTCGTATAAATGAAATGTCTTATAAAATTCATTGTCGTCTATTGAATTAAAAATAAAGGTTAGATCGATAAAATTGTGACAATGGCAATGAATAATTACATTATCATAGCAAAGAGACAATTTTCGCTATGGAACAATGGTATAATTTAAAGGAGCCTTTAGTACCTTGTAGTACTTCCTATTGTTTGGGTAAATGTAGCGATACGGTCAGACAGAAGCAAACAGAAGACGTATTCTGTACTGAGGCAGATTTTCCAGATTTTTCACACTTGTAGATGGCCGAAGTTGGCGCTTCATCTTGTCCCACAAATGTTCAATGAGCGAAAACTATGAATTTGACCCTCAGAACCAGGCAGAAAAAGGAAATGTATCAACCTGACGGAGACATTCCTGGAAAATCCTAGATATGCGGAAAACATTATCTTGCTGGAGATGACTGTTTGCAGCTATCTTTCAGCAAGATAAGTGCAGGATTTCTTAAACGTACTGCTGAGCATCAGTGTCTAACGTACCACTACTAAGGATGACTGACTATGATACGAGACAGCTTTCCTGATCAGCATACCAGCACAGTATTCCATTTAGACGGCCGGATGACCAAGCGGTCAATGTGGCAGCCTACCGGTCTGAGGGACCTGGGATTGAATTCCGAATGGAATTTTTGGGGATGGTCCTCCCTATTCAGGCTCCGTCCCTCACCACTCGACCGACCTATTGTGAGCTTGGTCAACTCCATACATAATGGACTGGCTAAAAGAGGCCCTCTTAGAGCCGCAGGACAGAAATAATTTAAAAAAGTATTTCATTCAGCAGAAAAAGAGGGATTAAAGCATTCACTGATGGTTCTTCACATTAACACAGTGGTCGTCTGTTTTCAAACAGAAGCAGGATTCGTAGGTAAAGACAATAAATTGGCCAGTCTTTAGCAATACACGCGTCTTTGTTATGATAGTACAACTGCTGATGATGTTGAGATGATAACAGCAGGACGCTTAGCGGTCGCCATGCATGCAAATTTTCCTGTGCTAGTCGTCTGCCAATGGTACGAAAAGAGACAGGAATCTGTAGCCAGGCTTCATACTATTTCTGGTTAGTAGAAAAAGATACCGTTGCCGTGGTTTGTATTTCTCTCGGATCAGACGATAATCTCTCTGATGAGCTGTCTAGAGCCTGGCCGCCGTGTTTTTGTGATCTATCCACCGACCCCAAAACCTTTTTACAGTTAGGTCAGAACCATCAATATGGTAGAAAATTGGGCAAAACGGCCATTATACTTCCTTCGACTATTCGGCTTTTATCAAAATCCGTCAGCTGTGCGTAATGTTCGGAGTTCGGAAGACACTAAGTACTTGAAAATTCTGAACACATTGAAGCTTCAAACCTTTTTATAGGATACTAAGATAGCGATTTTAAGGCACTCTGGTAGCATTATTCCATTTTATCTGGCATGCAATCAGACTACAGAAATAATCATTTACACTTATATATGTCTGAGACACAAGTTTATACTAAGTTTTGTAGTAATCGAGCAATTCTAACTGGGTTCGTATCCTTTTATGTCAATGAGTGTATTTTTTTTATTTAAAAGATGAATTAATTACAGAAACAAACAGAAATCAGAAAAAATTCATTTTGTCTTCTAATGACATTTTTATTTTTACCTTGAGAACAACTAATAAATTGATAACATATTTTCATATTGGTAATGTCGAAAGTTTATATAAAATTTTATTTTAAACTAACTGAATGTTTAGGTAGACTATAAATCTAATATTAGTTACCATTTATTGAAAAACCATTAATAAGTAAAATTTATATTCATTTGGTCTCCAAAAATTTTGAAAGATCCAAATAAATTTCGGTTTTACCTAAGTTATGCTTTATGAAACAAATTAATAATGTTTACAATTTATATAATTATTTATTACTTTTCCGGATCTGTTATATATAACAGAGGAAAAGTATTGCGATCGGTCAAAAAATGACTTCCCCAGATTTTCACATTTTTTGATTCAGGGGATCTTGAATGTCGAGAAATGCAAAAAAATTCGGAGTTTTTTCCCTGTATGTATGGATGTGTGTGTATGTGGGAGACACGATTTTGTTCACCCTCTTTGAAGCTTAATAACTCCCGTGCTTCTCGTCGAAATTTTCTGAAATTTTGCAGGGAGGTTTATTTATTTGGGATATTGATGCTATTGAATTTTGATAGTTAAAGGTCAACGGGGTGGAGAGATAAGGTGGGTCGCGTGTATCTCTAATAGGATCGGACTTAATGACGATTTTATTCGTTATTAGCATTTACAATATTTTTAATAAAAACCATCCCTATTCTGAAAATTAAGTTTTTTTTGCCATTTTATAATAGTTAAAAACATAAAAAATAGTTAAATAAACTATCATAACAAATGTCGCCACGAAAATTTTAAATGTTGCCAGGAAAGTTAAGTAACTCGCTGCTGGATTTTTTTAAATATTTATTTTAATTTATGATATTATTATTGTTACTTCTTTTTCTTTTTATCCTAAATTTTTTGTTATATCTTAAAACATGTCGCTTATATTATTACAAATATCATTAATTAAATTTTAAAGTAAGATAATAATATTGTATATCACAATTTCACATTTGAATTTGATTATGAAAGAATTTAAAGCATGAAACCATTAATCATTAAAATTAACAAAAGTTAGACAAAATCGCATAAATTAAATAAAAAATTAAAATGTTAAAAATTTNTATTGCTTTTATACGTATAATTATCATGTATATGTATAAACAATAACAATACTTATGAGAGCTGTAATTTTCCCATTTGTTTTAATGTTACATATTTATAACATAGCAATGTTTATATGAAATACAGTAATAAGTAAGGATAAGTAATAAATAATAATTTTTTTTAACTTGGTTTTAGTAAAAATAATACATTTATAAAATTGAATTTTTTCTGTAGTAATTGTAGATACTCATTTTAAAATTTAGAGGAATTTTATATTGAATTTATACAACGTATGAGATACTTAAAAATATAAGAATTATCAAGTTATATAACAGGAGTAATGTTTTTATGGACACATTTAAAAACTTACTTTTTCTTTACAAAAATTATTGTACATTTTTAGAAAAAAATCGAGTTATAATTTCTTAATATATAATGAAATTGATTTAAGTGAAATTTTGAAAAGTAAATTTTTATCTATATTTTTATTAACAATAATTTATAATCAAAAATGAAATATGTTGTAAATTTAATAGCAAAATAAGAATTGATTTAAGTAGAGAAAATTTACGTTTTTAATATTATTGAGATAATATAATGTAGGATATCCTTAATTCAAAATTGAAATTTAAATTTGTTTTGATTGTTCTCAAGTGGATTTTTTCCAATTCTGTTTTCGAAAGCTAAACTTGAACGAATTGCTTAAATTTTAACAGAGTGTGATTTAAGCTTTAAAACACGAGTGTAAGGAACCGTTTCGAGGTAAATTACAATTTTGTATTTAACTAAACAATTTTGCGTAACGATATTGCGGTAATTATAAATGTAGTTTTTAATGATGCAAGAATTTTTTAATATAGTATATTTAATCAAGATGAATGGATTTTTATATAATGTTGTGCAATGCTTTTTGCTTTAACTATCGATGAATGAACTCAGATTTTATAAATTAGTTTTTCGTTTCTTGCGTTTTCCCTTAACCCTTTAAATTATTAATTTATTTAAGTAAAAGATATGGATTGTTTAAATAAACCTGTATCAAAAAACATACAATTAAGATTCTAGTTTGTATAAAAAATTATAATAAATTGATTCATTGTTTTCCAAGCAGAGTAATTTTTCTTTTAATTTCAGATATTTCTTTTATTATTTGAAAATTCATTTCTATAAAATATATTTAATAATCAATTTTCAGTTTCGAAATTTTCGAAGGCAACTGCTTTTTTACCTGCTAAAATTTAGATTTTTTAATATTTTGTTAATTGTTCTATAAGTCTACATAGACATAATAATCCATATTATATGTATAAATTTCGTATTAAGCTTATTGCCATTATATTTATTAAATAATAATAGTTTACATTCGTTTATATTTTATTAAAATGTATTTTGAATTGCCGAAATTTAAACAACTAAAATTCAGATTGTCTATTTTCCTTCTAAATACTAATTCTACGAAGTAATTTTAAATATATACGACCTGCTAATTACATCAATCACAAACTATTTTAGATGAGAATTTAATAAATTCTTAATTAAACTGAATCAAAACATAATGTTACAAGCAGGTAATAAAATGGTTACTATTTACGTACGCCATAATTTATATTTATTAAAAATATCAATAAAATATTAAACTATAAACAATTATATTATATTATAAACAATTTTTAGAAAGTTTTAGATAAATTTAAAAAATAATCTAAAATTAGCAACGATAATTATATTTCCAAGAGCACTTAACTATAGTCTATATTTATCAGAAAACACTTTTGATCTTAATCTTGTATATTTTAGTGGATCATATTATTTATTTTTTCTATTTTAATATATCAGTTTCTGCATAAAATGTACAGAAAAATGTTTTACATTTAAGTATTTGAAAGAAGACAGAGCTAAAATATGAAACGGTCAATACCGAAAGATGGCACTTATTAAAGGAAATATTATTAAACGGAAAATTTAATTGCAGAAAATTGAAGGATTTTGTGAAATCTAGCCGGAAGAACTGAAATAAAATAAATTGAAATTAAAAGATAAGCAAAGTAACAGTGTACAGTACAATACAGTTTCTTTCCTTGTGGTATCATCTTTTGATATATCATTAACGATAACTAAATTAAAATTTTATGTAATTAGATTAATTTTATCAAATTTGCTAACTTTTTTAAGATAGAAATGCCGATCGTCTTTGGCAGTTTAAATTACTTCTTCAGACGATTAAGTAAGTGCATGAGTCTATTTATAGATTGAGTTTTTTATGCTGTCATATAATATAAAATATAGAATTTTGATGCGTTGTTTAATAATACAATTATGAAATTTTTATGCTCGAAACGATGACAATAACATTTTATATAAAATTATTCCAAACTGCTGTGTTTTCTATAATAAATTTTCAAGTTTCATGTTTCTATATATAACTTGAAAATTACGTTTAATATTTTGCTAATTTATTCGTGGAAAGAAATGACTACAAGATCTACGAAGAGAATTTAATTTAGTTTCAACTGTCGCATTTAATTCATTCACTAAGAATTTTCAAATACGTGTACGACTATAATGTTAATTGAATTAAAATATCGTACTTAAATTTTTAACTGGATCATCTATGAATTATGGATAAGAAATTATTTATATTTATTAATTGATAAATTATGGTTTAATATTATTTTCATTGAACGAATATGTGTGTAAATTAATGTGAAATCAACTGTCGTTTATGTCTTAAAAATTACATTCATTAAAATTGTTTAATACGATTTTCATTAGCTGTTTATCCTGAAGATCTGGATTTTTTGCGTTTTGAAATTAATTTTATTTTAATGTAAAAACAAACTTGCATTCCTTTTTATAGTGTCATCAAAGTGGTTCTGTTTAATCAAACGTTATCTGTAGAGTTTCCTCGTTCAACGTCCTCGTCCACATTCATCTTTCTTGTTAACCGAGAACAGTTTGATATAACTTGTTTCAATTTCGTATTAAACCGATTTATTGAATACAGATTAGTTGGCAAGCCGAGTTCAGAGGACCACCCTCAAAGATCCAGAAATAGAAGTTCATATTTTCTTGGTATCAATAAGTTTCTTTGTTTTGATTAATAGTAGCGTTATTATCCGAAAATAGACTAACTGTTAGGACAAAACTTTATTGTAATTTAAATCGTCTATAAAGTAAATAAAATAACTCTCGAATTAATTTTAATTAATAATATTTACAATGACTAAAAAAACATTTTTGTGCGTTCTTTGGACTTATTTCTGTTCTGGATACTATAAAAGTAAGTATATTAATTATTAAAATAAAATAAATTATTTCAAAGTATTTGATATATTTAGTTTTGTTATTAAAATCTCTTCTAAGTTATTTTACTTTTTTTGCTGCATGGATTTAAAAATAAACGTTCTTTGACTCCCACTTAATCACGCAATAAGTAAATATGTCACGGTTGGAATATCCACGTTTAGATAAATATACTAAATCTTTTGACGTCATATCATAACTTACTTATCCCTTGGAATTCGAATCTGTTTGAATCCAAAGTTCATACTCGATACAATAACTCAACAACTAACAATAACTTCGTATTTGAAAACCAAACATTCGCGATAGTTTATGTTTTGTGAATTTTTTAAATGAAATTACGAAATAAAACAACAAAATGTGAATGTTTCAATTATATATTGTCATTATTCATTGCTTTTTTAGTTTGGGTCTAAATTACAATATTCTATATAAGTTTGAAAAAAAAATATATCAATGCTTTGAAGTTCATTTAGATATCAAACGGTAGAAATTTCGAAGTAATATGCTTACATTAAAATTTTAAATTTTAAATTCTTATTGTTTAACATAACTGATTAGTTCAACTGCTGTCCTACCAGCTGCGTTAATATTTTTCATCAACATTACGCGATCTTATCGTAGAAACAGCTTTTACATTTGCTCTTTGTCAATAAATTTAAAATACAGTTCTTTATTTTTATTTAAAAAATATTCTATATTCATTTAGAGAAATTTTATCTGTTACAGACTTTTAAGTTTGGTTCAGTTTAAAAAATTTTGCACAATCTAACAAAATACTAATAAATAAAAATATTAAAAGTGAATTAATTTCTTTAAATTTTATATTAGATTTAAAACAGTCCTATAATTTATGCAACTATGCTTATTTACAACATTAAAAACTTTTTATTTAAAAATTTTTAAGAAAAAATTTTTTGACAGTGAAGTAAATTATCGTACACACAAGATTAATTAAATATTACTTAAATGGGAAATGCTAAATAGAATACATTGCGCATGCAGTTCATAAATACAATAATTCTTTTAAATACATTAATCAATTATTTCTATTTTTGAAGATTTTTGTACTTTTATAAGATACAAAACAATAAATAGAATAATTTATTTCAATCCTATGATAGCAAATTAAAGGCATCATATTTCTTCATTCCATGGTCTTTTTTCTTTTAATTCGATCTTTTTCTATCCTGTGGAGACTAAGAGGGTCTTTTTACCAGGCTCATCTTGAATTTAACCAGGTCTGCAACGGAATAAGACCCGACATATCCGGGACAGATTACCATGAAAAATTCTTGAGGCGGCTCTCTCAGATTCGAACTTGGACCCTTAACCGCCTTGGCCACCCGGCTAACAAATCAATCATCCCATGATTTTTGAACATTGAGTCATTCCGTGTGACTCAATGTTCAAAAATCTCAATACACTCTGAACGAAGTTTTTCCAGCTTTGCCAGTCTTTACATTTTCGAGTCAGTTCTGAAAATGACGATCACAATAGTGAAATAACCCAACCATTGATCAAGTCTCAAAGTTTTTTCTTTTTCTTTTTTCCTTCATTCGACTTCGAGAGCTCGTTTTGGTCGTCTTTTTTTCCTAATAAGCCTAACCTTCTACAATCATCCTTTGATTTAATTTTTATGTTTAATCCTGAACTAGAGCGTTATGACTTGACTATTCTATTTGCTTTGATATCAATTTCGTATAAATGAAATGTCTTATAAAATTCATTGTCGTCTATTGAATTAAAAATAAAGGTTAGATCGATAAAATTGTGACAATGGCAATGAATAATTACATTATCATAGCAAAGAGACAATTTTCGCTATGGAACAATGGTATAATTTAAAGGAGCCTTTAGTACCTTGTAGTACTTCCTATTGTTTGGGTAAATGTAGCGATACGGTCAGACATAGAAGCAAACAGAAGACGTATTCTGTACTGAGGCAGATTTTCCAGATTTTTCACACTTGTAGATGGCCGAAGTTGGCGCTTCATCTTGTCCCACAAATGTTCAATGAGCGAAAACTATGAATTTGACCCTCAGAACCAGGCAGAAAAAGGAAATGTATCAACCTGACGGAGACATTCCTGGAAAATCCTAGATATGCGGAAAACATTATCTTGCTGGAGATGACTGTTTGCAGCTATCTTTCAGCAAGATAAGTGCAGGATTTCTTAAACGTACTGCTGAGCATCAGTGTCTAACGTACCACTACTAAGGATGACTGACTATGATACGAGACAGCTTTCCTGATCAGCATACCAGCACAGTATTCCATTTAGACGGCCGGATGACCAAGCGGTCAATGTGGCAGCCTACCGGTCTGAGGGACCTGGGATTGAATTCCGAATGGAATTTTTGGGGATGGTCCTCCCTATTCAGGCTCCGTCCCTCACCACTCGACCGACCTATTGTGAGCTTGGTCAACTCCATACATAATGGACTGGCTAAAAGAGGCCCTCTTAGAGCCGCAGGACAGAAATAATTTTAAAAAGTATTTCATTCAGCAGAAAAAGAGGGATTAAAGCATTCACTGATGGTTCTTCACATTAACACAGTGGTCGTCTGTTTTCAAACAGAAGCAGGATTCGTAGGTAAAGACAATAAATTGGCCAGTCTTTAGCAATACACGCGTCTTTGTTATGATAGTACAACTGCTGATGATGTTGAGATGATAACAGCAGGACACTTAGCGGTCGCCATGCATGCAAATTTTCCTGTGCTAGTCGTCTGCCAATGGTACGAAAAGAGACAGGAATCTGTAGCCAGGCTTCATACTATTTCTGGTTAGTAGAAAAAGATACCGTTGCCGTGGTTTGTATTTCTCTCGGATCAGACGATAATCTCTCTGATGAGCTGTCTAGAGCCTGGCCGCCGTGTTTTTGTGATCTATCCACCGACCCCAAAACCTTTTTACAGTTAGGTCAGAACCATCAATATGGTAGAAAATTGGGCAAAACGGCCATTATACTTCCTTCGACTATTCGGCTTTTATCAAAATCCGTCAGCTGTGCGTAATGTTCGGAGTTCGGAAGACACTAAGTACTTGAAAATTCTGAACACATTGAAGCTTCAAACCTTTTTATAGGATACTAAGATAGCGATTTTAAGGCACTCTGGTAGCATTATTCCATTTTATCTGGCATGCAATCAGACTACAGAAATAATCATTTACACTTATATATGTCTGAGACACAAGTTTATACTAAGTTTTGTAGTAATCGAGCAATTCTAACTGGGTTTGTATCCTTTTATGTCAATGAGTGTATTTTTTTTATTTAAAAGATGAATTAATTACAGAAACAAACAGAAATCAGAAAAAATTCATTTTGTCTTCTAATGACATTTTTATTTTTACCTTGAGAACAACTAATAAATTGATAACATATTTTCATATTGGTAATGTCGAAAGTTTATATAAAATTTTATTTTAAACTAACTGAATGTTTAGGTAGACTATAAATCTAATATTAGTTACCATTTATTGAAAAACCATTAATAAGTAAAATTTATATTCATTTGGTCTCCAAAAATTTTGAAAGATCCAAATAAATTTCGGTTTTACCTAAGTTATGCTTTATGAAACAAATTAATAATGTTTACAATTTATATAATTATTTATTACTTTTCCGGATCTGTTATATATAACAGAGGAAAAGTATTGCGATCGGTCAAAAAATGACTTCCCCAGATTTTCACATTTTTTGATTCAGGGGATCTTGAATGTCGAGAAATGCAAAAAAATTCGGAGTTTTTTCCCTGTATGTATGGATGTGTGTGTATGTGGGAGACACGATTTTGTTCACCCTCTTTGAAGCTTAATAACTCCCGTGCTTCTCGTCGAAATTTTCTGAAATTTTGCAGGGAGGTTTATTTATTTGGGATATTGATGCTATTGAATTTTGATAGTTAAAGGTCAACGGGGTGGAGAGATAAGGTGGGTCGCGTGTATCTCTAATAGGATCGGACTTAATGACGATTTTATTCGTTATTAGCATTTACAATATTTTTAATAAAAACCATCCCTATTCTGAAAATTAAGTTTTTTTTGCCATTTTATAATAGTTAAAAACATAAAAAATAGTTAAATAAACTATCATAACAAATGTCGCCACGAAAATTTTAAATGTTGCCAGGAAAGTTAAGTAACTCGCTGCTGGATTTTTTTAAATATTTATTTTAATTTATGATATTATTATTGTTACTTCTTTTTCTTTTTATCCTAAATTTTTTGTTATATCTTAAAACAT
Organism: Centruroides sculpturatus; assembly: GCF_000671375.1. Lineage (NCBI taxonomy): Eukaryota > Metazoa > Arthropoda > Arachnida > Scorpiones > Buthidae > Centruroides > Centruroides sculpturatus. The sequence continues at coordinate 331,056 of NW_019384572.1, read as the reverse complement.
GTCGCTTATATTATTACAAATATCATTAATTAAATTTTAAAGTAAGATAATAATATTGTATATCACAATTTCACATTTGAATTTGATTATGAAAGAATTTAAAGCATGAAACCATTAATCATTAAAATTAACAAAAGTTAGACAAAATCGCATAAATTAAATAAAAAATTAAAATGTTAAAAATTTCTATTATGTTTTTTTTGTCAAAATTATTAATTATTTCATTAATTCTTTTATAATTTGTTTTGAAAAGCTAATTAAAAATATTGTTTGTAATATTTAATTTTTTATTTAAATATTATTCAATACGATTAAGTTTTTTGCATTTTTAAACTATTCTTTTAATATCTAATTTTTTAATAAATATAGAAAAAGCGTTAGAAAATATGTAAAAATTAAAATTGAGATATTTTTCTTACAAGTTTTCTAATTATAAATATTAGGTTAATCAGTTGGTGTATTATATTAAATTATGTGATTCTAAAAATAAAGATTCCTTTAAAAAATATCTATACGTTGAAATTTATTTTTCGAACAACTTACACATAATAAGTAAGCATATTTTCAATTTAATATAAACTTTTATTGTTGTGCTTAAAAAGAGATTCTATCACTTAATGATTAATAATTCTTGAATAAGCTATTTAGATAACCTTTAAAGAGATAAAGATTACTTTATGTACAATAATATCAAGTGTTGACATGCATAATGTTTGAATTTAAGAGTTTTTAAAATTTTTCACTAATGATTAAAATTTTGACTTTTCATAAAGTCAGAATTTTAATCATTAGCAGATAGTAAGAAGTGTAAATTTTAAAGAACTATGTTTTTGAGTAAACTGCTTTGATATACGATTTTAGAACTAATACGTAATTTAACATATTTCATTGTATATCAAACAATATTTGAAGAGTATATCATATAAGCTTCTACGCTTAAGAATAGTAATTTAGTGGAATTCGTGAATAATCTTCAGTAATATGAATGGTTAATTATTATTTACTTCTAATTTAACTGTGTTCTGTCTCATAATGATGGAGTTTAATTAAATTACAAAAATCAGAAATTATTTTTATTGTTAATTAAGTATAGTAGATTCATTATAAAATAACTGGTTAAAAACTTAATAATTGAATTTCGACATGCGCCTCTCGATATAGCAATCTGAAATCAATGTAGATGAATATGTATTTAAATACTTTTTAATATATTTAAAGTAAAATTTACAAAGTTCAGAAACTTCATTTAAAGTATATGCTAATAAATCTTTCTGATTTACTATTGAACACAAGACTGTGTTATTATTAAAACACTTGGCGTTTATCCACTTTATTCAGTTGATACGGGCACTTTTACACGAAATCTTCCTGATATTTGATCTTCGTAATAGAACAGTTTATCAAAACAGATCGAATCTGCAGAACGAATAAAAGTTTTAGTAAAAGGTTTTTCGGTTTGTAAGAAATGAGCCACCAAAATTTTAATTTCTTTAATTCTTTAATTAAATTTGTAATTTGCTTTATTTCTGAAATGAGTTTTTTACTGATAATATTTATTTTAAAACACTGTAGAATATTTACTTGTTAGTTTATAATCAAAAATGCATATAAAACTCAATAAATTAATTTAACAGATTATTTTTTAGTTCTTAGAAAAAATTTGAAGCTATCAGAATAAAAATGGATTAAAGAATGAACAATTTAAGCAATACATACATTTTATTATTTGTATAAAGAAGTTTTCTAAGTGAAATTTTCTCAAGATGATTTTGCAAACATTTATTTCTTTAAGTTTCTGTTACTATTTTGTTAAATTTCAATGGAAATTTGTATTTTAAACATATTGGATTTATAACTAGGATATTTTCTTTAAATGTTTGAAGTTTAAAAATGTAAGCTAACATTTATATCATATATACGTAACAATGTCTATATATATAATAAAACAAAATATTATCATTTACCGTATATACATTTATACCAAAAGATAAAATTTTATTTCATTTACTAATATTATTTGTTATATAAAGATATAACTTTTAATTTGTTTTACAAAACGAATTTCAAGAAATTCATGGATATTAGTTATATAAATGCTGATAATATTATCCTATTTTGATTGTATTAATCACAATTTACGTCAAAGTTTTTTTTTTATCATTTCTCTTTAGATAAAATGCCATGAATAAATGATGTCCCACAGAGAAATTTATCATTTATTTCGATTGCGGTTTTATTGAAAGAAAGGATCACTTTATAAAATTGAAATTATGGAATTAGAAACTTTAGAAAACAAATGGTTATCCAAAAAGGTATCTCTTGATGATCTCATGGATTCGTCAGAATCGGATTTCTTAAGAAATTGTATCAGTCCAAGAGCAAGTTTTAGTTGTGATTCTGCAGATGAACTGTGTTCTTTTGGAACAAACAGCAATGGCGATAATAGCCGTTTTCTTCCTTTGGAAAACTTCTTGCCTTCTAGAAGTGAGAGATCGAATAGTTCTGATTCAGCGGTTGTTTTGGCTGGTGATGATGAACAAGACGATTTAGGACGTAAAAGACCTTCTGTTGTCATTAGTGATTATAGTGAATTCTCTATAGAAAAAAATTTTTCGGTAAATGGATCAGATGAAGATCAACAGTTAGATTTGTTGTCGGTTACGTTGGATGACATTGCTAAATATTTGCCATTTGCGAGAAAGCTTTCAACTTGCAGCACATGTTCTACAGTATCAAATCTGTCTGTGGATGAAGACCAATTTTTCAATGAGAAAGAGCAAGCAACAAAGAAAAAGGTATGATTTCGATAAATACATATTCATTATAATAAACTATTGATTTTATTAGAGTTGAAATTTCAATCAGCTCTACATAAAAATATTGAAATATTTTATGAAACATTTTAATGAAATGTTTTTTTTTTTCAAATTTTTCGAAAATACAAATTATTATGTTGTGTTAAAAAACAATTTAAATCATTTTTTCTTTATTAGAATAAAACCAAACTCATAAACGAATAGAACATAATGTATAATAATAAAATTTTATAGATAAGCTGATAATATATTATGGTCAATTTATATAATCATTCAGAAATAATTAATTGAAATAATCTAAATAAAATCAAATGGAAATAGAAAAATATACCTAAGCTTAGTACTAATTTACACTTTACATAAAAATTCTCTAATTAAAGACTCAAGTTTTAATGTTAATCGGTTTCTTGAACACATTTGAATGCATTGATGCGTTTTTCCCTGAAAGTAGTTTAAAATTTTTATTTTTCTCGTTTCTGATATTTCTTTTTGAAACTTTTTTTGTCGTTTTGAATTGATTGTTTACTTGTAAAATTATACTTACATAAATTAAATTTAAAGTCTTTCGTTTAATAACGTGACCTTTATATTAATAGAATTTTTTTAAAATGTTTAATTTTGTTACCTGACAAATAATGTAGTAAAATAAATGTAACATCTTCACCAAAAAATCTTAAAATTATTGTTATTGAACTCTTTATTTACAAAAACACTGATAAATAGGCCTATATGAAAATGTTTTAAAAATAAACAAAAACATTTTTAAAAACAATAAGTTGTATAAGACAGACTGGACCAGACTGGAAATTCATAGTGACGCAAGCGTAAAACATGTAACTTCGTGTATATTACATTCAAATCAAATGATAAAAAATCGAATCCTGAACTTCAATACACTTTACAATCGAGGCAATCGAACTTTACATCGTTTTGACTTACATCCTTATCACTATCATCATTTCTACATCTTTTTAGAGGAGGTGTTACGATGAGACTCAGAGAAACAGATGGTCATCATCGCTAACTTGGAGAAACGACACGTGATGTTAGGACACGAGTTGTAAAGTATATTGAGATTCAAGGTTCAAGTTTTGGGCATTTGTTTTGAATTTGAACACGTCATTCATTATTATTATTGTATGTGAGCAACTTTCATACAGCTGTATGTCCGTAACTACTGAGAATAATATCCATGTTCATATAAAGTTTTTCTCTCCTTCTGACTTATCCTGTACATATTTATTTATTCATTATATTTTCGAATATATTACGTAAGATATCAGCAATAAAGGTCTTTATCTTTAATTAACGTAATAGAAAATATTACAGAAAAATTCACTATTATAAATTTGTCTTTATGAACGATGATGTTAATTTTGTGTTAAATCGTAGTTCATTATCTTTTTGAGAGCAAAAGATTTATCTTACAATATTTGATTTCTTTAATTTTAAATGTTCAATAGAAATAAACAATTTAGAAAAAACAGGGTAATGTATAAAAGTAATTGATATTTTAAAATGTATTTAATTTATTAATTAGCATCTAATTTATAAAAAACAAGCTTAAAAAATAGGATATATTTAATAACTTATTGCATATTTGACATATATATAATTATATTGTCCTCATTTTCTTTTTGAATAAGCAACGTCTTCTCTTCAATATCATAAAACATTACAATTTTTCAATAAAAAAAAAGAGAAAACACTGAAGCTTCTTCATTATTTTTGTTTCTCTTTGAGCAATTATTTACACATTTTGTTTTTATATATAACGTGTTTTTCAGTTACTGATTAAATTTTTTAAAAAACTATTGATATTTTTTAAGATAATAGACAGATATAATATTGCCGGTCAAGTTATTGGAAAACTGTTTAAGGAATTTAACCGTGTTTTATTGATTTATAAATAGAAACGTATATTTAATCAAATTGCAAAACAATTAACGAGTATACAAATAAATTAAAATATCAATTAATTTTGAAACATAGATGAAGGATGGTGAGCTGACAACCCAATCCGAACGGACCATAAAAATGACGAAGATTTAGATCGGGTTTCGATTCTGAATTATTCACATCGTAGAATAATATTTTATCGCATGATATCGGTTTAGAAAGATATTTTGAATTGTCGAGAAACTAAAGTATATTGAAAAATTACAGATAAAAACTACCAAGGAAGGGAACTTGCTCGAAATATTACTGTTTTAATAGTAACAAATAAACTTCAATTTTCAAACTTGTATATGTATAAGTTGTGGATAAATCCAGAGATAAATCATTCCAGTCAGTATACGAAATAGAAATAGGTTTGTCAAGAAAAAAAAAAAGAAAAAATTGCGTAAAAGCTTTTTGTAAAAAACTGCACGATCATTTTTATTAATTTTATATAAAACAAAAACGAAAAATTATTTCTTAAATATCGCCGACAATTATTTTGGTAAACGAAAGTCAAGGAAATTATTACAGTACAATATATCTGTATAATTTATACACGAGCATAAATTAGTTAAAAAATAAATTAGGCTGAAGAATTTAATAACTATGGAATTTTCCTCCTGAATATTCGAAGTAACGAAACAAATATACTTCAATCCAATCAGTAATATGTCTCGAATTTTGACAATTCTAAATTGTTTGATAACTTATTCTTAAATTGTAAAGTATTAATAGTGACATCGTCTTATAAAATACTTAATGCTTCGCGTATGCATGTATTTCCTATATTATAAATAATATTTTTTTCGTCTTGAATTTATTGAGCAACAGATCAAGTGTATCGAAATATTTTAAAGTAACAAATGCTGTAAAGTTTATAAGTTAATCTCGCGGACTTATTCATAATAAGATAAATTTTGGAGATCACCGCTTTTATTTTTATACATTTTTATTTAATACTGTATTTTATCTAATACAAATGAATAAAATATTATATAGCACAAACGGGCACAGTAGTTTTAATTTTAATAAGTATGTTTGGTTTTGTGATTTTATTTTATTTTTTTGAAAATCTTAATTTGAAAATGTTGAAAAAATATTTATAAAAATACTGAATGTCCTCTGGCCACCATTTAGGAATCACTGCTTTAAAGTATTAAATTTCAAATCTTTGTTGTAGTGTTAGAAATAATTCGAACTTAGGAAAAGTGAATCTACATAAATTAGAATTAAACTTTAATTTTTTAAAGTAAAGAATATTTGAAGAAACAGTAATCTGATTTATCAATTTTTTGTTTATGCTATAGTTGAAATTTTGATTTTACACTCTTTATTTCCATTTAAGCGAATTATTGCAGAAAATAAAAGAAATGATTTACAAAATAATGCAAACGTTTTAAATTAAGAGAACAAATTTAGTGAAATAAGACAAGAGTTTTAAAATTAGGAGACAGATTTCCAAAATGTGAAGAAAGATTGAAAACAATCAAGCCCAATATTGAAAAAGAGAAGAGAACGTTGTTTAAAATAAGAGAAATGTTTGGGAAATAGATGAGTGATTTTTATGTATGGGGACATGTTTGCATATTAAAAGAGACAACTTTTCTAAATTAGGAACATTTCTAATTCGTAGGACAGTTTCTAATACATAGGGCAGATCATCAGCGTTTTTTACGTTCTTATTAACCCTTAAATAGAAGATCGAGGTAAACGCATGGAAGCAGTTCAGTATTTTCAACTTCAGCAAATCACGGAATGGTTTTATCGTTTTCTGCGACTTCCGAATCAATGCAATATGCGCAAATGTTGTATAGATTCAGAGATATTTATATCTGCGTTTGCTATTACTGGTCGAAGTGACGTACTAATAAAGAGAATTATATCATAAAAAGAGGACGAAAGGCGCAAAATTTGGAAACAATATATGCATTATTGAATGAAACTGTACAAGGAGATAATAGTTTACTCCTGCGTAGAATTCAACAGAAGTTACGCGAACGTGGATATGTATACAATGTATCATTAATATGTAAAACGCTAAAACGTAAAAAGTAAATGTTTCCATGTTATGACAAGGAAACATTTGAAACGCATTTCTGAACAATCATTAGACCCACGCAAAGTATATGCATGAACGCAAAGTATGTGAATGAACGCAAAGTATATGCATGGCAGATCACACATATAGGTCCTATCTAATAGCAAGTTGATATTTGCTGCTGAAACAGGTGTTAATCTGTTTTCTCATAAATTCTATGGATACTCATCAAAAGGGACTACTGCTACTACTACTCGCCCCTCTCAAAGAGCCACTTCAGTATAATAGCGATTCCGAGTGTTACGTGCATTATTGCGTTTCGTTGTATCAAAAGTGCCATTAAAGTAGAGACGTTTCGAAGTTTTATCAAGATAATATACACGTAATGAAAGATAATATATTAGTATTATTATCTTTCATTTTCAACTTGTATGATTATTATGACATAATAATCATACAAGTTGATTATTATGTCATAATAATCAACTTGTATGGAGCTTTTGGGTTATACTCTTATGTATTGAGTTTGTAAACAACGAATAATTTATTTCCACTGTAATACCGGCTGTCTTAAGTAGTGAAAAATGCGTAATGCTATGACATTGCATAGTATATAATGTATTTTGGCTTTGATCTGAAAAGAAACATTAATCTGATATAATTTGCCAGATTTGTAAACTTTGCCAAATATTTTCATTAAATGTTTTCAAGTTCCATAATGACTTCTAATTCAGAGATCATTATCTACATTGACGGAAAAGTTCGACTTAATAACGAAATCTATTGCACGCTATCTCACAGTTTAGTTATTTTTGTCTTGTTTAATTAAACTCGTTCCCTGAATTTAAAAAATTTCTGCTATTTCTTGGTAAATCGTTCATATTTTCTACAATCATTCGCTTAAATAGAGACAAAGAGTGTAGTTGTTTTCGTTAAAATTAATTTTTCCTGGCAAAAATAATTTGATTTATTTTGTTTTCGTAACATATATTACGGAAATAATAAGTTTATTTTTTCAAAAATTATAAAACATAATTTAAAAGTAATATTTGTTGCTTTTATTTCTAAAAGCAATTAATTTTTAATATTAGGCTATATATAGTGTATAAAACCAATCATTTAGCTTTACATCAATTAAAATGAATTTACTTTTAAAATAATTGATTAATTGATTAATTATAACAAAATTAAGATATTTTGTTATAATAATTATTGAGATAGGCTACATAAATTATAGCTTATATACTAGTGCTTCAGAGAAAATTTCAATTTAGTTCAGTTCAATTTTGTTAACGTTACATAAAATAAAGAAAATACAGTATTATTAGGGAAATCAAAGTTTTAATACTTTATTTCACTTATTAGGGAAATTAACAAGGAAGAATTTACTTAAAATTTTAAATGAGTCCTATTCCGAATGCCCCAAAAATCAAAAACCTGATTATCATTATAAAAGTTTTTCTAGGTCACAAAACTCTAGGAAANAATAGCGACGATTATTATTTAAAAAAATTTTTCTTAGGCTTAACATCGATGAAAATTCAACGCAAAGTAGGTTAATAGCGATGTACTAATATACTAATTACATGGGATATAATAATATACTACACTAATAATAGATTTTTTCATATTTTTCGGTTATCCGCCCTTTCAATTATCCGACCAACCCCAGTCCTCAATTAGGTCGGATAATCGAGGCTCTACTGTAGTAATATTACAATATTCATTTTATATTACATATTCTTCAGACATAAGATTGATTTGAAAGGAAAAAAGCCCTGTTAATGACACCAAATTTTTATTCACATCATTACATTACATTTTAAAGTTAATATTCAATATTAAATGTTTTTTTCATAGAAATCGTATCTTACTTCTCAGAAGTTTCTCTTCAATCATTATTGATAAGAAAATTTTTTATAAACATTATTCATTTTTAATATTCAATATTCAGCTACAGTTTTACATGTGGTTACAGATTTCATTAACAGAAAATAATAGTTTAATTATAATCATTGTGTATTACCTATTAATTATTATAAATACTTTATATAGCTCACTATATAATACAATTATATAATGACTGCATACGTCATAACATACATTGTATAGTAATTGTTTTGTATAAACAGAATTATATAGTAAGAGAATGGAAACCAGATGCTATTTACGCATATTATCACTTCATTTTTCTTATATCTGATTTTTTCGAAACAAAAATTTTGTGAAAGCAGTAAAAGTTCATAATTATGCCTTGAGGAATAAAATTATTTATGAATGGAATTTGATAGCATGTTGGATTGAATGTTTAGTAGTACTTATATAATAAATATATAGTGAATCGGAGGAAGAGGACACACTTTTTCCTTTTGATGAAAATTCCAAGTGTTTATTTATTTGCTTTAGATAGTCTACAAATACAAAATTTTGGAAATTATTTCGAAAGTACATATTGGCACAGAACAACTACAAATTAAGTTTCATTTTTTAATAATAGGTTTTCTTTTTATATGTAAATTAGGCGTCTTACCCCGAATGTCAGGATAAGATGCCCAACGCAGAAATTATTTTATAAAAATGATTTTTTTGAAGATTGCTTCATATTGTTAAGTACGAAATTTTTATTTGCATAAGTTTGATTTATGTGTTTTCTGTAAAGTAAATTTATTATTTCCAAATAATTTAAGAATAATATAAAGTTTAGTGTGTTATAAATACTATATTGTATTTATGCATGACGTTTACTTGCTAGTTTATTTCACATTTCTGCTCCCACTAGAAATTAAAATGTGGTTATTAATTATGTCAAATTCTGAAATTTCATTTCAGAAATATCTTAGAACATTCTATTAATTTATATTCGAGGACTCTAAATAGTTTGACACCAATTTTTCCCTCATATAATTCGAATGCTGCTTATAAAAAGACTTAATTTGAATAGCTTATTTTGATTGAGATAGAGTATATTATAGCATTAAATTGTAGCGTGAGATACAGAGAGTACCTTCCTAGTAAAATTATATTAAATATTCAACGTTACAACATTAATTTTGAACTATTAACAATATTTTTAATAACAATTATAAATTTACAGGAATAGAATTGATGACAATATTTGTAATGTTCTATGTTTTTTTAAACAGTACTATCAATTTCAAAAAGTTTTAGTATTACTGAAATTATAAGTTTTAAAGGAAAGCAAGGACATTTCTTCATTTAAATTATAAGAAAAGTTTCGGCTTTTTATGAAATCATCTAACACATTATGATCCGAAATTGTGTAACTCAAAATTTTGATTACGCAAAAAATTCAAGCAGTAATTGATAGAGAATGAAGAATCTGAAATCAGTCGTTGTTATTGCTTAAACGTTAAACGTCAAAAATGATGTAAACTACATTTTAAAAATCATACAGTTGAATTTAGAAAGATGGTTGTTAATAATTGATTAGCCATAAAATTTTATTAATAATACATCTCCTGACTTTTATGAAATTTCGAAGTCAGAACTTAAACGTATAAGTTTTATATAGAGTTTATAATGGTGACGTTATAAATAGCATAGCTGTAAAATAAGAAATTCGTTATATTACGAAAATTCTGTTAAGGTTAAATCGTGTGATGTCGTGGGGTTAAGTAAATAAGTATTGAATATTTAAGAATACTTTCCGTTATCAGTGAATAAATTCATGTTAGTATTTGTTTAGATTGTTCTCAAATATGGTAAATCTTTTCTGAGAAATATAAGAGTAATATATTTAAAATATTAACGTAATAAAGATTATTTTATATTTGATCTTTAACCTAAATGTAAGCCTCATCTATTTTGCAAATCTTAAAGGAGGTCGTGACATTACGTTAATTTTTTTCCGTTTTTCCTTCTCTTGCATCAGCATTGAATGATAATTTCTGTAAATTACTAAACTTGTTTTGAAACATTTCTTTTAATTAGTAAATATAGAAATTTATCTTCTAATCAATATCGCAACTGACATGAAAAACAGCAGTTCCGGGTTTTGTGAATAGTTTATCATTAGATATTTTCCGGATGTGCTCCCACATTTTAAGCTTTAGATAGCTAACTCGTGCTGTGATAAAATGGATTGAAAAAGGGAAAAAAAGAAGCTAATGTCCCGCATATTTCCTTAATCCGGCTTCGTTTGTTTTCTCTTATTGACGTCATGCTTCAGCATCCGGGTTTTCTAATGTCTACCAGGTTAATGTGTTTAAACCAGATGTTAAAATCGGTTTCAAATTTTAATTTTCCCAAATTTAAAACGTAAAAAATGTTATTGCAACCATATAAAACTTTCATTTGACAATCAATAAACTTAATTGTTGAGTAGGAAAGTAAAATGAATTGTAAAATCTAAATGTGAAAAAAAATGTTTTTCATATTTATTAATTTAAATAAAATTGATAAAACATGAGTTTAGATTGCTAATTACTGAATGTTTAATTAGTTTTAATAGTTGTAATTAACATTGTTTTAACGACGTTTCTGCGTTTTGGTTTTAGTAAACTAAAGCTACAGTACGTCAGTTGTAACTGCATTGATAACAATTATCATACAAATAAAAATATTTTATTCATTCGACGCGATTTAATGAAAACATTACATTTTATTCAATGAAATTTATCTGTTTATTTTCATAAATCATTTACATATGTTTTATTATACAAACGAATAAAAAATTTGTTCTTATTCTGTAAAAATTGGATTATTTCGATAATAAAATATAAACCAGGAACAGTTTTAATGCATATGCAAAAAAAAAATTATGGGTCGTTACAGTAAGTAGAAAAATCAATTTTAATAAGCAAATTTTATTTGAAACATGCTTATAATCATAGTAATAAGAATTTTATTAATTATAGTATTTTAAAACTATTTCCCGAAACCATGGTTATATGCAGTAAACATTAGCTTGAAATATATTAACTATAAGTTTTGTATTATTAACTGTAAGATTGATTACATATAAATAATTAAAACAAATATTAATATTCAATTTAATTATTTTAATACTGAAAGAAGTGAGTTTCTGTTCAATTATATTTCCGAATTTATTTGGATTAACAGATTTTATCATGTGCTTGTTCTGGTTTCAAAAATCTGTATTATGTAGTATATTTTTTAAAAACATACTAATTAATTCTTCATTTTAGTACAAGGCTAAATTTGTTGTGTTTTAAGCTGAGTTAAATAGAATTTTGATTTTAAAATCACTTACTTTGCAAAATTAAGTAGAAACAAAGAAAACGCATTAAATTTCATATAAAAAATTAATTATGAAATCTGTCGAATTTTATAAATAAATTAAATGTATTTTGAAGGTATTTTGATAATTTTGAGAATACTAATTCTGTTAAAACACATTCAACGATAGTTAAATATTTATTCAAGTTTATAAGAAGATAATTCTATTATAAAGTGATTAATTTAATAGTTGTTAAACTGTAATAATTTACCTGTTCAGATATATAATTAAAATTTAAAAGTTGATATCGGGAATAAATAAGTGTAAATAACAATCATTTTAATATATTTTAGCAGATTTAAAATTTTAAAAGCTGTTAATTTTTTTATTGATTGATCCACAATAAAATTATTTAATGAATTATCTTATTTAATAGAATCGTATTTTATTACTAATTAAGTTTTATTAATAAAAATATCTTTAAAAATTATTTCAAATAAATGATTATTTTCAGCTTTTTCTTATGAAAACTACCGCTTTTATTTCTCATCTACGAATTACATTTTTATTTCTTAAAATATGTTTGTGATAAATATTTTTTATAATTTAATTACATCTACATCTTTTATCAATATACTTTAAATTATTCATAAAATATATGATATATTTATTAATAATTAATCTTTATAATTATATTTTAGAAGGAAATAATTAATACTGGAAATCTCAATATCCATAGAAATGAAACTGAATTTTATTACTATTGCTTTGGACTATTCGTGAAATAAAAATAAAATTTAAGTTTTATATTAAATTGACATTAATTAAAAAGTAGCGATATATATTTTGTTATTAATACATGTATAAAATTATTAATTATTCGAGTTATAAAACTTAAAAGCTTGTAAAGTTTAAGTTGTGCTTGTAGTTACTGATATTTAGTAATATTACTAATTTATTATCAACATTCAAAAGTATACAGTTTTGTGATTTTAGATAAGCATAAAAATTTTAATTTATAGTTATGACCTTTACAGGCTTGAGTCATAATTATATAATAAATTAATATTTTAAATTACGAATCAAAATGAATCATTTTTATATAAAAATTATTCTTACATAAATCATATTTTCTTAGAAAAGATAAAGACTTACTACTAAGATGGGCATTACATAAAGACGATAATTTGTATGATGTCAAACCAACCTGTTTCAGATACGCTTCTATTAAGAAAGTAATTTTTCTACGTGGGTGGTTTATAGGAATTGAGTATGAATTAACTAAAAAGTCATACTTATTAAAAAATTACTCAGATTTTAAAGCAGAGTTTGTCATTTCTGTAATACTAGCGGTCAGTTGAGAATAAGTCTCTTATGTGCACGTATTTAACAGATTATGTGTATTCGTTCATTTTTTTTCATTTGAAAAAATACTTCAAGGTTAGTACTTTTTCATCGTAACTTAAATCTCCGCGTCGCTAGAATGACGGTTAAATTTTTAAATGATTAATCATAAATTTCATTTAAAATTTATGAATCTCTTAAACGATCCTATTGTTAACTGGTTAGTTAATAATTCAGTTTATTAATAGAGAGAATAAGAATTAACAAAATATATGTATTCTTTTGTTATTTTTTCTTATTTTTTTATATACTAAGGTTATTTTAAAATTACAAGTTTAAAGTTACAAATTTAAAACATTTATAACTTTATTAGTATTTGTGATAGAAAAAAATCTGTAAAAAGTATTAGAAAGCTTAATGCACCTAGTATTAAGTAAAATTATTTAGTAATGAATTGAAAGAGTTGGATCATTTTCCTGTCCTCCACGTTCGCCAGACTTGACTCCATTAGATATTTTTTATGGGGACATGTGAAAACAATAGTGTATGCAACCAAGCCTCAATCGTTAGAAAACTTGAAAGATAAAATAGCTAATGTGATTTTAGGCATTACTGTAAATCAATTGGCAAAGTTTTTAGAGAACTACAAAATCGTATTACAGTACTCTCTGTACTAATGATGGTGGACATGTGGAAACTTAATAAAATAGAATAAAACAATTAAAAAAATTATAGATTTTTTTATTTCCAATACATTCTACATAATTTCTCTATAATCAAATATTAATAAAGTTATAATTTTTTAAAATTGTACACGGACTTTATGGACACCCTATATTTCATACTTGTAAACAAAATTGTGGCCAGTCGTATAAATTTAATTTTGATGCCTTGCGCTAACAAACACTTAATCATTCGAGAAATCAGCTCATCAAAATGATAATTTTCGATAAAAAAAATTAACGAAAATAAATTTTTCTCATAAATTCTTTGTCCTTTTTATTCTTATTTTTTTATTTCGATATTTTGTAAGATTTTACAGTATTTTTATTTTCCCAACTTTCGATTTAAATTCTGAATAGTTATTTCATTAATCACTCACTATTCGAATATAAATATTTCTTTCTTGACTGTAAAATGTTTATTAGGTTACGAAATGAATGACGATAATAAAATTAATGAAAATTTTATTCCAGATATAATTAATCAGATATGATCTGGACAAACAAGCCATTAACAAAATGTCTTTTTTTTTATTTAATATTTTTTGAAAAATTGTTCGCATAAAACATTTAAATAAACGAAATTTTATTGCATTATTTCTCAAATGATATTAATGACCTTCAATTATTTGTGAGTTATATTAACAAATCATTATAATTGTGTTATAATACTTGAGGATGCTACCGTTGAATTATATCAAAATTAATATCCATTTACGTTGTTAATTCTTTTGAATTGTTGTCTAAATTGTATCAAATTAAAATAAAGAGAAGATTATTATAATAAAATAAAATATTAAATTTATATTTAAAAATAATGTATCATTTCAGGATTGTTGCAATATTAATTTATATTTAACGGAATTAATTATGTTAATCTATATATATAAAAATGAATGTATGTGTGTGTGTGTCTGTCTGTCCTTCATGCATTATCACACCGTTTATCCGATTGCCGTGAAACTTTGGGAAGTTGTTTAATATACTCCGGCGAAGGTTTGTGGCATAGTACGATTGCCATAAAACTTTGGAAAGTTTTTTTAATTTTTTAATACACTCCCGCGAAGTACATTTATCCTACGATAGATGGCGCGCGTTTACACGAGCATTCGAGCACAGTGTGTTCGATCGATTTCAAATTGTGAAGACCATTCCCCCCTTCAAAAAATATCTCTATATATGCATTTGTGAACTGTTATTTACGATATTTGTAATAATTTTTGTTTAATCACTTTATTTCAACTTTTTTTTGCTAATTATGTATTCGCTCGAACTTCGTTAAAACCTTAACTGTACCCCGAACAACAACCGAAGTTGTAGGAAGAAATTCGCGTATTTTACCGATCTAGGTATCCCCCCTTTTCCAAATTTTAATATCGACTCAAAATAATTTAAAAAGACAAATTACAATAAAACGGTTTATTATCCAACTATCAGAAATTTCACAACATGCCAAGGAAGAGAGGAAGGAGCAATTAAATAATTAAAATTGTAAAGGATTAAAAAATATATATAAAAATGGGGAATATCGCACTTCTGACAATCGCTGCGAGTGTGTGGGCTAAATTTGGAGAATCCGTGCTTCTCGCATGGACAACTGTATGTGGCCGGCTCACGCGTCGGAAAACCTTCTGATTTATTCGTGTACGCACCAGACGGAAAAACAAAAAATATCGTGTATCCACAAACACTCCAATAAATAAATAGAATTGAAACGACACTTTGAAATGTTTTTCCGATGAAAATGAATAATAATAATAAGTTTCAATAAAAATGATAAAATGTAAATTGAATTTTATCATAACGAGTTTGCTTGAATTTCCTTTCTTCTGAGATCGCAGCAATGCGCGACGGGTAAGCTAGTGTTATATAAAAACTAATGTTGTAACCGTAATGAAAATAATACTTTATTAAACTGTTGTAAGTATTTTATTAAATCTTACGTTATGATCTATTAACTCGAAAGATTCATGTAGCATTTTGTAACAGTCAAAAGTATAATACATTTGGATTAAAAAAATACATTCTGTGTCTGAGCAATGGTCTGGTCACATAACGTTTTCCGAGTTTTCTTCGCGTTCTAACACCTAAATTAAGGCCCGTTTTCCATAGAAAGTTTTCCCGTGAGAGACATTCCCTAGGCAGATCCTTCATGTGTTGCGTTGTCTTATCCCATCAATTCAATCTTTAAACATTAAGATCAAATTGACAACATTTATTTTTATATGGAATTATTCTACTTTCGCAATTTTTGATATCCTATTCAATTTCTGATAGCAATCTAATATTCTTAATTGTAAACAATGTTAATATATGAAGACTAATCGACGAGATATCTTATACTACTGGGAATCCGTATTTGAATCCTATGCGGTGTTCCACAGTTTTTAATGTGTAATTGAGTTATTTCCCTTTGCCTTAATTGTTCCATTAAGAATCAGATACTCCTGTGACGAGTAAAATGTAGCTTCTATTTGAGGATGTTTTGTGAAAAACCCCATCCAATTCATGCTCAGTAAAAATTTGTTTGTTATTGGCCCATTCATTGATCAGGAATTACCAATGTGCAGAGGCTTTGTCTCGGTGAAAAAAATATCTGACAAAAATGGGAATAGCAGTGCTTCTCTATTTCTTGATAATACTGTATATTTACAAACTTTTATCTGTTCTATAAAATGAAAGAGAAGCTGAAGAGTTCTAATCAGCATAGCAATGAAAGCGCTTAAAGACAACACAAGAAAAGCTAGCGTGACCTTTTGGCACTCGTACAGAAGATTAAGTAGTAAAGACGATCTCCAATAATTTTAAATTATAATTTCTAAAAGTTAGAATAATGGCAATAACTTTATTTTTGGGGTAGAGATGAAAAAGAGGATAAAAAAAATTGTAAATGCCGGTAAATGTGTTGCGTTGTCTTATCCCATCAATTCAATCTTTAAACATTAAGATCAAATTGACAACATTTATTTTTATATGGAATTATTCTACTTTCGCAATTTTTGATATCCTATTCAATTTCTGATAGCAATCTAATATTCCTAATTGTAAACAATTAGGAATATTAGATTGCTATTCCTTGCTAGATTGTACAATTTCAAAGTATGTCACCAGTTTTTCTAAGCTTATTCAATTATCAAGTTTAATTTTTGGATGTTAAATTAAAATAATAAAAAACACTACAAGGTATAATTAGCATGTAAAATATTGTAACGAGTAAAATTTTGTTTAAGTCTGTGCTCACTCGAGTTATGATCTATTATCCTTTCTATCTTTCCTTAGCATAATCTCCAAATGTAATAGGATAAACGCTCTACATACAGAAGTATTTCTGTCAATATCAAAATTTTTGGTCCCTGGGTCCTGAGATATAAGTTAAAGCAAGATACAGGTCAAAATACACAAACGTACACATGTACTGTATATCCACACATACAGAATTTTGTTCTTGTTGTTTCGAATTTTTTTAAATCAGGGAACGTTAACATTGAGAAATGCAAAAAACTTGGAGTGTCAAAATTTGACTGATTACAATACTTTCACTCTGTTACTTTAATAGCCAGGAAAGTAAAATGATTTTCAAGACTTCTTTGACAAGTGGTAGAAGTATATAGCTTCACGCTTCAGAAGGAACTTGCTTTGACGATGGTGTTATAAGACTTGTACCAAAGCTCGGTTCATTTTCCACTCTACTTCGTGTATGCATTGTTATTTCACAATTTATATGAATATTGATTTAATAATTTCAGTTCTAGTTTATATTAATTTTTTTCTTCGTTATAGTATTTAAGAGCTGCACAGTTTTTAATACTCATTATTTTGTCGTATAATTGTATTGTTAGTGTTTTAATTAAAATGCCAATTTCAATAATTTTGTATAAATAATTTAAATGAGCTAATTGGATTTCTTAAGGTCTACACATTCTTAATAAATTTTTATGACTATGAATATTATAAACAATATATAAACAGTACAACAAAATAGTGTACAATTTCAAAGTATGTCACCAGTTTTTCTAAGCTTATTCAATTATCAAGTTTAATTTTTGGATGTTAAATTAAAATAATAAAAAACACTACAAGGTATAATTAGCATGTAAAATATATTTGATAAAGAATTTTTCAAATATTTAAAAGATTCAATATTAATAATATTTTTATAATAGTAGTCTATCTTAGAAAAGGCATGTTATTAATTTATATACTGTAATTGCTTTTAATTATTCTGTATTTGCTTAATGAAAAAGCGAAGTCATTTGTCTGTAAAAAGCCAACTATAAAAAAGATAATAAATTATTCAAGTATAACATAAATTTTAACCAGCAATATTTATGATGTACAGAATTATAAATGCTGATAACCTTTTACACATTATTTAAAAATTATACACTAATTTATGAATTAGAAAAACATTAAACTACATTTTAAGAGATAGAAAACGAGTTGAAATCGTATAAATATGAAATTATAATATTAATATTTCAAATATATAATTTGACCTATTTTCTATTGAAGTAAATTATATCTGAATGATAACTTTCGTATCATATATCTCTAACGTCCGCATTAATGATTATAAATCAAAATCAGAAGTTTTTCAATTAGCATACGCTTTAATTTAAATACGTGAATGATTACTTCTTAACTTCTGATTCTTGCTTATAGATTGAGAATACGAACGTATAAGGACGATCTGACGTCATGCTTTATGACCTGCGTTTTTTGCTTTCCTCCAAAAGTCAATACCCATTGTTTCTATTTGAATCCGACGTTATGACGTCAATGTTGACACCACTGACACTATTTCTGGAATATCACTTACGGTATTTTTTTAACATTACAATTTTTGTTTTCTTTAATTTTTTCTAAAAGAATTTATATACGACCTATAAAAATATTTTACCATTTCTTTTTTTAAATCGAACAACAGACAATTAAAAATAAAAAAAGTAATAAATTTGAATAGTGTTTCCTTTTCATCTAAAGGATCTTTATAATTAGTTAGCTTTGACGTCAGAGTTGTCATGACAACATTGACACAGTGCAGCGATTATGTGCATTTGTGATATATGAAGAAGTGCCTCCTGCATGCACTATATATCAAACATTTTGATGAAACAATTCGCAGAAATATTTTATAAATTAAGTTAAATACTTTTCCTTTCTTTTATACGAGATATTTTTTCCTTAAAATACAATTAAAAAACATGTCATTTAAATTATTTCAGATTTCTTATATTTTTAATTAATCACATATTAAAGCTATAACATCAATATACTTATCTGGTATCGATACGATATTAAATAAGACAATGAGACATAAATATAGTACAAGTATATATATTAAATGGTTTTTTTTATTAATTTCTTCAAATAAATTTTTATATAGTGCTATACGTATACGTGATCCTATGAACAGAATTAAAATTAAATTAATTAATTCTGAAAGCATTAAAGTATAAATATAAAAAACAGGTAAAGTTTATTTCGAGAAAAGTTTATCTGACGTCAATGGACAACATATACAGTAAGTGAAGGTCGGAATAAAGGTTTAGTTTTAACTTGTAAGGACCGATATCTCGATCTCTTACCAAAAAAGTGGTAGATTAGTTCGTTCGTCGAACTGTTTCAGTTTTTATAATATTAAATTGACTATTTGAAGTTTTATTTTCGCAATATATTGAAAAATCTTCATAATTTTTAAAATAATGTAAATACTGTACATTTGTATTCGCATTTTTTGTAAACATTATTTATATTTCTTAACACGTTCAGACAAATAAATTACGCTCTTTATTGCATTAATAATAAACTGTTTTATTAAACAAAACGAAAACAAAATAAATAAATAAATAAAACTTTACTGGAAATTATTCATATTTTAAAACTAATGCGATATATTTACATTGTTAAAAATAAAAACATTATCCTTTAATTAAATAGATTAAGCCTATAGAAAATTGATAAATGAAAATTTTTCATTCATAAATAACATGATTTGCTAAATAAAATTTAAAATTTAATGAAGATATATAACGTATTTGCACATTTTCAACTACTGATGCATATATACTTTATAAATGTTCTTTTTATGTTCGTATATTTTTTCGGTTAAGAATAATTATAATTTCTAAAATAATATAGAAATAAAAGCATTTATTTTGACACTATTTCAGTCTTATAAATACATTTTTATTAGAATTTCAACAATTTCCTAAGGTTAAAATTGATTTTTTTCTCTGTTTTTGAATTGAGTTAGATATGATTTATAACGATTTCTTAAGTTTCTAGAAATGCGATTAGGAATATTTACGCATTAAAATAATTCCTAGAAACTAAAATGAAATTCTGCATGCAAAAGTATATTCTTGTTAACACATCGATAATTCTATATCCATTAATTATTTTTAATACGCTTATATAACGTCATAATGCATTGATAACGACGTATTAAGTTTCTTTCTTTGGGGTTCATTGTACCTTAAGAATTTCATAAGTTTATAAGTTTGAAAATTAAAAGTATATTTTAGATAGAAGTTTGATTTTCAAGTAAGATAGTCTGTTTTTTATTCATCAAATTATAGTTATCGTATGCATATGATTAAGGCCTTTTGCTCTGGGGACACGAGAATGAATCTGGAAGAGCAAACACGGGAATTTTTCGTGGACGATCAGACCCAGATATATGGCTCGTTTCTTGCCACTCGGCCGTCCCCATTGTAGGCATGGCCAAACACCTGTTAGTGCCTTAGCCGAGTGGCTAAAACCACTGAACACTGGCCCGTTGGTCGGGGTTCGCGCGTGACCAACCGGCCGACCTTGTAAAGTTTTCCACGTGTGTAACGTGTAAATAGTTTCCCAGGAGATATACCCCGGCAGATCTCCCGCGAGTTGCATTGCCGTATACAAATAAGAGTACGTAAAATGAAATGAATTTGGACAGATCCATGGATTTCTCATCCGCTATACACTTAGTTTTTGATAAACTTAAGAGCTGGTAAGTCGTTTGAAGTATGACACTAAACCAAAAACTTGAATATTCAAGAAACATATCTTGGATACCAAAAAAAGTTATTACAAATGTGTAAATATTAGAGCTTTGTCCCCGCTCACTCGTTGAAAAATTTCGTAACAATTCTATGACTCCTGATGCCACGTTTCTATTTTTTTCCTCCTAGCTTTGCCTTAGGCGTTCCAATCCCCGCTCGCTTCGCACCTTATTCTCAATACAGACTATTCATAACAACAGTCTCGAGACGACTCATCTATTCCCGGAGCCACCGTTTCTACTTTTTCCTGTGACGGAAAAAATGTCATGACGATTTTAAACTAGAAAGTCCTCCTGAAATTCACATCCTCTTCACAGATCGCTCAGCTATTGCGTTGCCTTTTAACAATCTAATCCAATCCCCATAGTGCCAGTAGAGTAGAAAGAGTCAAAATTGAAAAAAAATAAAAGGTCATATAAATGTATTAAATCAGATTTTTAAAAATTTTATTAAACGTTTTCTGCTTAATAAGAAAACGTTTAATAATTTCTCAAAAATTTCTATTTTGTCTTATTAAAAATCGATATGGCAACAACTTGACGTTTTATTTTATTATCTTTCAAAAAATAATGGCATTTCTTTCTAATCCAATTTGACTTTTTTTTTTTTTATTGAATTTGTTAATTTAAAAATAGTAAGATAAAAAATTAATAAACATTTTTCAATACACTTACAAAAAATAATGAATTAAAAAAACTTTATTTGTTTTATTCAAGCTATATTATAATAAATTAACAGTACGCTTTAAAACATGACCTTCATTTAAATTAAATTTTATATATGTATACGCATACACGCATAATGTAGAAACAGTTATTTCGTAATATTTATCGGACACTGACTTAATTGCAACGTGCGCTTTGTCTTTTTAGACAATTAAAAAAAAAAAGATGAAAAAATCAAGCAGATGTAATACAAATAAATCACTGTATCAGTATTTCTTAAGTATTCCTATATTATTGAATAGTTTCAAATCAAACATGCAAGTTTTCTATTGGCGTATTTTCAAATTCATTAGGGTACATTTTGAAAAAAAGACCTATAAATTGTTACTGTCGTCCGTCCGTCTGTCTTTCCTTAATCTCAAGAATGGAGTTAGATAGCTATATGCCGAGACCAGATATGGAGAGATTAGAAGTAGGAGGCCCCAATTAATTATATAAGAACTTCCGATGTAAGCCGGAAATCATGTTATTTCAATTCAAAAATTTTCTCCTAAAAAGTGTTAGATAGATGACCGATTTTATTGTTTAAGGAAAAGTACGATGTACAGGGGAAGCCACTACTAATTTGAGGTGGAGAGCATATATTTTAAAGTTAATAAATTAAAACTATGATTAGAAATTGCAGCAATTATTTATTGTGACATCGTCACAATAAATAATTGTTCATTTTATTTTATTTTATATTTTTACTCTTTTTACCCTAAGAGGTCTTCCGTTAAGAGGCACTAAAGGGCCTTTTTAACAAACCCATAATGGGCTCGGCCTGGCAAACAGGGGACAACAGGATGGTGAGGAACGAGTCCAACAAATCCTGGACGAATCACTTTCCGAAAAATGCTTCACTTTTGCCGGATTCGTTACCGGGTTCCAGCGTATTTTTAATTTATTTAAAAAACAATGATTTGAAATAAATTTAGGAATGAACGCTTTAACGCGTTGATTACGCAAATTACAGCTTAATCTACTTCAAACACTGTTACACTGTCATTAGGATTTCATTTATTTACAGATGTACAGTATTTTTAGAGGAAATGATGAGATGGAATTCTTTAAACATTTACCATTTTGTTTAAAGAAAACATTGTATTTTAATTTCAGTTTATTAAAATATGCTAGACCTACAAAATAGAAATTAATTAATTAATGCGTCGCATCTTCTTCCTCCGTTCGCTTTTTCTCGATCGAATCTGATACAGGAAATCCTCGTTAATTCGAAATTCAGGAGACGAAATATTCGCGACTTCGAATTATCGTATTTCGAATTATCCGAGATTTATATATGTCTGTGCGATATGTCAAATGCCACGTAATTGATGTAATTTATTAAACAAACAGAATACAGCTACTTACACAGAACTCTATTTTCGTTAATTAATAATAAAAATAATAATATAAAAAAACTGCAGGTAAATAACACATGTCCGGTGAGAACCTCATAAGTCGCATAGGTCGCCAGATAGGTTTTATAAAAAGCAAAGCAGAATTTTTCGAAATGTAACCCAAATTATTTTTAAAGTGGCCCAAAAGTAGTAGCCTAGAGTCCTACAACTATCTCAATCTGCTACTCGTACCCCAATCTTGTAATTCCGAAATCCAGCCATATTTTATATGAAAAAAGAGGAAAAAAGGGTAGTCCATGGGTAAGGTGATACCCGAAAATGTGTTACTGTAAAAGCAAAGTCATATTGATCTGATTAAAGTTGTTCTTGGCTTATTGTTCTCTTATAGCATGGGAGCACTTTGATCTAAACGAACGAGTTAACGTAGGCATAACATAATCGGACAGAATTTTTACTTCGAATTTCGAATTAATCGAACTCCTTAAAATGTAAATCTTTATTTCCTGGCCGGGACAAAAATACGGTTACAAATGGGATTTCGTACTATCCGATTCCGAATTAACGAGAATTTCCTGTAATAATTAATTTAAAATTATTGTTAAATTCATTCTTTCATTTTTCAATTTTTTAAAGTTTTGTGACCCCTGTCCAATATTATGGACTAAATTACAATAAATTTTTAATACCAAATCTCATATTTCTTTCTTTACATAAAATATTACTTTGTAACTTAATACGCTTTCATTAAAAATTCTACATTGAAATATAATATTTTGAATCGCAAATCTAAATGTCTATTTTTTTTAGTTTTGACTATTTTGACATATACCACGTTTTATTAACTTTGTTTTAAATTATATACTGACAATTATTTTTTAAGTAACGAGTTTAATTTGTAATACATATCTCTTGAAATGTTATCTTATTTTTGTCTATAATATTATCGATGTCATTGAAGATGTAAATATTCAAAATATTGATTTAATTTAAACATTCCTATCGACTTTTGTTTATCTGTACAGTACATTTCTGTATTGTCGTATTGTTTTCTCTCTCAATCTACTCCCTTACGTAAGATCTTGTAACTGTTAGCTGTAGGTCTATTATTATTTCTAATTTTAAACACTACATTCCAGAAACGAGTTATAAATATCCTTTATTAGTTCTTGGATTCTGTGATTATTTTTCTGTTTTCAAATGTAAAATTAACTGACTTTTGCACTGCAAACTATTTTTAACTTCTGAACATTTTAAACTATGGACAAGATAATATCTTACGTGTTATCGATTATTAAAGGTTTGCTTAGGAAAATGAATAAAATTATTTAATTTCTTATTCAAATGCTTTATTCGTTGATGCACAAGCAATATTCAAAATATTTGAAGGATACATTTATTAAATTTTTTTCAGTTATTTCAAGGATAATATTTTCTACAATTATACATATTTTTAATATGTTAAGATAAATTAGCAATCGAAATATTTTCATAAAATAGACTTGAAATAAGCAGGTTGTTTCTCAACTGATTTAGGAATTCACTTTTTAAAAAGATGACAGAAGAAATAATTGGTTTTGTTGTGTCATATTTTTAGTTCATTGAAAATTCTGCGAATATGCTGATTTATAGAAATCGTTGAATGAAATATCGTTAAATAGTTGAATTTATTGATTAGCGGATCAAATCTTTTATCTTTTAATGAAGTATTACGAACACGCCTATTTGGTGACGTTATACGTTCCGACCTTAACTGTCACGTGCGCTTTTGTCTTAGATTTTTTCCTTATTTTTAACAATTGATATCAATTCAATTCGTTATATCGAAGATTATATAAGTACCTGAAATTTAAGTGACTAATTCCTTATTTAACTTTAGCGTTATTCAATTCACGAAATTTCTACTTAAATGTTCTTTGTATAAGAGTTTAAAAAATTTCTGATTAGTAATTATGCTTTTTCCTTATATACATTTATATAAAAAATAATGATTTTATTAAATTCTTGGATAAAATTACATTATTATTCACATTTATTCGATTCATATCATCGACTATTTCACTATCCTAATTTATTAAATTTGACAAATTTATAATTTTACAAAATTCTATATACAGTAATATTATATAATATTATATTTCAATATTAGAAAAATAAAATAAAATATAGATATATTATGTATAGTTCTTATATAATATATGAAAGATTTATTTATAGATATAAACAGGACATCGCGCGACTTTGTGGTATCGCGATAGAATTGAGGCGGAGCGCAAAAAAAGAAGCGGTCGTTGTACCTGACGGACGCGGACAGGTGAACCTTGCACTTGCCACCACAAAAGAGGCTAACCTTGTACCTATATATGTGGTCTAGCCACATATATGGCCCACCAGTGGCCAAGCGGTTCCGTTCCATGAACACTGGGAGTTTGGTCGTGCGCTCGGACGGGCTGGCCTTGTGGAGTTTTCTGGGTTTTCTCCACGTCTGTAACGTCTGAATAGGGGCCAGTTCCCCTTCAAAGACCTCCCGGAAGGCATTAATTCCCCCGCGTAACACCGCTATCCAGAGCAACGGGGAACCACTCTGGTACTAACTTCTCCAAGACACCTTGGCGCAACACTAATCACTATTTNTGGGGTGCCAAAATTCAAAATTCTTACATAGACGAACTAATAAATTAATAGAAAACTGTTACACACGAATATGAAAAATTATGTTATGATATATAATAATAATAATACAGTCGATCCTCCTATAACACTGTTGATAATTCCGTTTTATATGAATTCCATGTTGTATGAGTTACTTAGATTTTACAAATACGTGTGCCGGGCTGTGAACGGCTCACGTATTTGTAAAATCTAAGTAACTCATACAACATGGAATTCATATAAAACGGAATTATCAACAGTGTTATAGGAGGATCGACTGTATTATTATTATATATCATAACATAATTTTTCATATTCGTGTGTAACAGTTTTCTATTAATTTATTAGTTCGTCTATGTAAGAATTTTGAATTTTGGCACCCCATCATCTTGGCGTCTTGGGCAGGTACCCCTTCTGACCCTGCCTTTTATTAATTTTCTACAATAACAAAGCAATCGCCATCGACTGCTTTGTTCTTGTGTTTTATTCGTTTTCGCTCCTATTTTCTGTTAGGCGTACGCAATGCTGGTTTTTTAGTTTTCTTTCCTAAATTCCGTTAGGCGCGCTCAATTGCGTCAGGGAGCACAGATATTGTCATTTTGACTCCGCTGTAAATCGAAAACGAAGTCATGGACCCCATTTTTTATTAATATTTTGGATTCCTCATCGCAATTAAATGGAAAATGGCAAAGTTTAATCAAAATCGATCGATTAAAGTTTGAGATCGAACGCAATTTTGTTTTGTGTTGTGCCAAACATTATGTTGAATTAGAATTAATTAGAATAAAAGCCTATGAAAAGCTAAATCTGATATTATTTAGAAGAATACATTTTCAAAAATAGATTTTCAAAACATAAACAAACTGGTTTAGATATAGAAAAATAATAAATAATAAAAAATAATATTTGAAAGTTATAGAATGATCTTTCTCTTTTTGACACTTCTGTAGGCCTATATCGAGTATAGATATTTAGAAAAATCCAAGTGTTTTGTGTCTGTTGTATTTATACAATAAATTAGAATTTACCCAAATTATTGTAAATTTTTCTGTTTTCTTTTTATAAATTTATTATTTGTAACTCAATCGTCTAGAAAACAATAAAAAGAATTGTAAAAGGAAAACAGTAATTACTGAATTTTATAGATGATAAAATATATAAATAATTTTTATATTTCATTTTATTATACCACATACCATATTTTATTGTACCAAATATAAAATATTTTACATTCTACATGTTTTATTTCTTGACTTAAAAAAATTTCATATTAAATTTCAAAGTAAAAATTTGAAAAAGAAAAACAATATTTTATTTTAATAGATATTATATTAGTAAAGTCAGAAACATATAAAGTTTAATGTTTCTGAACTTTCTAGTATCAAATTCTATACTGTATTTTAACGAAACTAGACAATTCTTAAAAAAAATAATTTATTTTCTAATTATACTTTAATATGTTATTTTCAATTACAAGATTTTAAAACCGTAGAAAGATTTTTAATACAATAGTATATAGGCCTATACTTCTATGTCAAATATAGAAAATACTTTAAAATTCTTCATCCTAATTCTTTAGTCAATGTCAAGTTTAACCAGAAACTAATTCCTGTTTAAAAATCTATAAATTAATAATATGTTTTATACAAAAAATGAACGGAATCAAATTTAATTTTTACTTTAATAATTGAAAAGATTGTAATTAATAATTAATGTGAATAAGTCATTTGACAATGAAATATTCCAAAGCGTATTAAGAAATTTGTCGCTCTGACAGCTGATCTATTTACAATTACTTTAGATAAAAGGAATACATCAGATATGGAATATTTATTTTTCGGGCAGATGATAATTTCTCATCAGAAATTCGTTCTTATCCCGAAACTGAGATAATTCTTGTCACAAATTATTTGAATCTTGATATTTTATCGATTGATGTAAACTATGTTTTTGATAATACTTATTGACAATAATCAAATAAATTCGATGATAAAAAATTAAACAGTTTTTTAGTGAGTGAGTACTCGGACAACTAAACACAATATATTTGGGAATATTCATTATTTTATATTTATTCAAATATCTGAGTTTTATAGCAAAAACTCAGTAGTACAACAAAAATATTTATACCAATATATATAGGCCTATATTGCATAGTACTAATCTAACTCAAGAGAAGTAGGACATGCTTATACAATCTAGTGAATGGATCTTTTATTTTAACAGTTACTTCTTAATTGACCTTCCATATTTAATTTCTTTTCAATTCTCATTTAAATATAATTGCTGTAATGAGTGATATCAATAAATTTTCTAAATTTAAAAATCTTATCAAGCGATTACTATTCCAATAATAAAATTCTGTTGGGATTGTTTAGCTTAGACGAATAAAAGAATTATTCACAACTTTCTACGACTAATTCATAGAAAAATATTTCGTTACGATCAACAGTATAATTTCATATTAATTTCGTATTAATTCTGCTGCTGTGAGAATTAAATTCGAATTTGATTTGGATTATCGTCAATTTTTATCATAAATAATATTTGGAACATTCTCTCTTAATTAACAATGGCTCAACTCATTGTACAGTAAGTCTGATTTGGATAAAATTGAGACATCCATATAACTCAGAATATATAATTTTTATTTTAAGAAATCAACCAGTTTTGCTTCTTTACTTTATTTTCGTGTGGTTCTTATATAAAAGCTTAATTTTATAGGCGAGAAATTGTAATGAAATTCGAACTTACGTATATTGTTCAAAGTGTCATGTAGTTAATTTTTTATTCTATTNTCGGGCAGATGATAATTTCTCATCAGAAATTCGTTCTTATCCCGAAACTGAGATAATTCTTGTCACAAATTATTTGAATCTTGATATTTTATCGATTGATGTAAACTATGTTTTTGATAATACTTATTGACAATAATCAAATAAATTCGATGATAAAAAATTAAACAGTTTTTTAGTGAGTGAGTACTCGGACAACTAAACACAATATATTTGGGAATATTCATTATTTTATATTTATTCAAATATCTGAGTTTTATAGCAAAAACTCAGTAGTACAACAAAAATATTTATACCAATATATATAGGCCTATATTGCATAGTACTAATCTAACTCAAGAGAAGTAGGACATGCTTATACAATCTAGTGAATGGATCTTTTATTTTAACAGTTACTTCTTAATTGACCTTCCATATTTAATTTCTTTTCAATTCTCATTTAAATATAATTGCTGTAATGAGTGATATCAATAAATTTTCTAAATTTAAAAATCTTATCAAGCGATTACTATTCCAATAATAAAATTCTGTTGGGATTGTTTAGCTTAGACGAATAAAAGAATTATTCACAACTTTCTACGACTAATTCATAGAAAAATATTTCGTTACGATCAACAGTATAATTTCATATTAATTTCGTATTAATTCTGCTGCTGTGAGAATTAAATTCGAATTTGATTTGGATTATCGTCAATTTTTATCATAAATAATATTTGGAACATTCTCTCTTAATTAACAATGGCTCAACTCATTGTACAGTAAGTCTGATTTGGATAAAATTGAGACATCCATATAACTCAGAATATATAATTTTTATTTTAAGAAATCAACCAGTTTTGCTTCTTTACTTTATTTTCGTGTGGTTTTTATATAAAAGCTTAATTTTATAGGCGAGAAATTGTAATGAAATTCGAACTTACGTATATTGTTCAAAGTGTCATGTAGTTAATTTTTTATTCTATTGATATTATAAATAAAATAGAATTTCTTGAAATAAATAAAATAATAATAATAATAATAATGAAGAATATGCCTAATATTTTTATCCCTACAAAACTTACAATAGTTTGAAGTTTAAATTCATAAAATATCCATTTTAAATATTTTCTTCTTATTTTTATTATTGAATGAGGAAAATTATAGGATTTTCCGTCAATCAAGTAAACAGATTTAATTATACTAAATTTTGATGATTAAAAAATTTATATTGTTATATAACCTTTTTTCTTTGGCCTTCCGTCCATGCGTCTTTAATGAATATCTTGACATTTTCAGAATAATTCTAGAGATCAACATTTATTTATAATACAAAGTAAAAACGTGTTTAGATCTTTAAAATATTAAAACTGAATTCAATTTAATTGAGCGACTGACTAATAATCACAATAAATATTCACACGTTTCTTATATCTAAATCTTAAAAAAAATAAATAAAATAAAACAAACAATGTTATATTTATAACATTGCTATGATTAGGAAGAAATTTGAAATTTATTACAAATCAGTAAATATTCGACATCATTAAAACAATATTTTGGCACTAGCATTTTATGACTAACCGTATAGAAATATAGCTATTTGTATTGCCATCTGTTATCTAAATTATAAACTACTATTTGCTGTGATTAATTATTTTCAAGATATCCCAATGCATTTTCGCTTTATAATTTTTTTTTAAGTATAAAATCGTGTGAAAACAGAGATACAATCATTTATTATACAATTCATATAAATTTTAAAAAATGTCGGGTTTAATAATTGGAAAAAATTTCACCTTCATTCGTGGTATTTTAGAATTTGGCAAGAAATCAATTCCACTACAATTTCTAAATTATTTAAAATTATAATTGACATGAAAACTACATATATATAACTATGATAGATGTTAAGTAATTGTTTCCTGTTTAATAATTATGATACACTTACACAAACAATAATAGCTTTCGACTACAACATGAAAAAATTGAATCATTATCATGGATACAAACAGATTTTTAACTTAAAAAAGTTAATATATGGCGACTTTTTATACATTAAATTTTCCTGACAGTATCAGAATACAGTAAACGTTTATTTGATTTTTAGCTTTCATTTTTTATGATATTTATTCTAAATAAATTTAATGTCCTTTTTTTAAAAATAAATGATTTAAAATAATTGGAAAAATGATTTTCAAGTTAAAATATAATATAAAAAAATTATTCCTTTATCTGTATGACTAATTGAGCTATGACGAAACAAATATAATTTTGTCTTCTACAAACTTTTTCTTGTTGTTTTTTTTTCCTTATGAATAGCTGGATCCAATTTCGTCTTTTTTAAAACGTCGCTGCTTCATAGACTCGATGTCTGCCCTCTAAATTAAAGTTTCGATTAGTATGCGCATTTATCTTCGTGCAGGAAGAGACAGCCAATAAAGAAATAAATATACTTAATAAATAAATAGCAGTTAAACAAGTTAATGTAATTATTTGTTTAAAAACAATGATACAGACAGAATAAATTTTATCTAATAGTATTGAATCAGTGCCCTTTAAAAATAATTAAAGGGCACTGATTCAATACTTCAAAGTATATACTGTAATAATATTTGGGTTATTATTGATATATATTTTGTTTATATCCACATTTTATGCATCATTCTTATTTGTTTAATGACAAATATTTAATTTGATGACAAAAATAAACTTAGCCTGATATATAAAAAGTAATATATTGAAATATTTTAATGTATAAATATTTTTAAAAAGCTTAAATTCTTAATTTGTTAACATCTATATTGGACGGACATCATTAGAAGTCACGCTAGCCCTTTATGAGCAAAATTGTGACAGACCAAAACTTTGCTCATTACGGATCTTAATATGTTGGTGCCGTGCGTTTTCTAATAAATCAATCAAAATTGATTAAAACGAAGAAAAGTAATATTATTATTAGAAATGTGCGTGAGTATTGCAATTATTAGAGACATACAGAATATCTAATTCACATCCATGGATCATATTGCACATCTCAAACTACTGTACTACACGAATCTTGCGATACCTGCAACTATTGCCGCAGACAATAGTTGGAGGTGTCTCAAGATTTTAAAATTTAAATGAAGCGTATAATGCCATAATATTTAAATGCCAAAAAACAAATTTATCAGGAGAGGTAAAAAACATTGTTTCTAGTGAATGAATACATTTCAATTTTACAATAAAATAGTAAAAAACTCACTAGGTTACAAATTCTCTGGAATAGCAAAGTGATGTAAATATAAGCTGTAATTTTTAAGTGCCAAAAATCCCATAACTTGTACTTTGGTTCTTTAAACTTGTTGCTTTGCATAAATTCAACTTCAAAATACAGCCACTTACAGTGCCATTATCATCACAATATGTTTTTGCAGCAGAAAACATTGCGTTTAGAATTCTGTTCTTCAATAAAATGTATTTGGAGAAGAACGGCATTTACAACATTATGGCATTGCACACTTCAAATATCAAAATAGAGGAGGAAAAAATTTTAAAATCATCAAAGAGAGGAAGAAAAGAAAGGCACTGAAAATGTTAGTAAGAAAAAAAATGCGAGTTGCCTTGTCAGCAATAAGCTTGAAAATTAAGCACAACTAAACTAGTCACTCAGCTCAAATTTCCCATTAAAGGCATTTTAGAGCAATAGTCAATTTAAACTGCTTTATTTTACAGTTATGTATATATTCTGTTACAGGTATGTTTAAATTGTTTGCAAAGGCCACGGATACATTATTACGAAAAAACTAATAACGAATTCAATAAATGAAAGTTTATCGCATTGTATTTTTCTCTTATTTATAGTGTATCCATTTTTTATTTATATTTTATATATAGGGTATTTATCCGTCTTTAATTAATATTCGTACAAGGAAGACTTCGCGTACTTAAAGCATGCCGAGTTAGGTGTAAAAAGACTAGGGAAAGGTTGAAAAACTATTGCGATAATATTTATGTTATTTCGTTTTGATCTAATGTTACTATAGTTCTAATAATTACATGTACAAATTAACCGAAAGTTTGTTATTATTACTATCCATCCGGATTCATATCTAGATTTATTGATTTAGTCTTACGAATAAAATTATTTGATGTATACCAGGAAAATTGCAACATTAAAGAGATGAGAAGGTCATTATTGAGCTGCTGCTAATTCGAGATTTTTCCTACTGATTTGAAACTCCAATTGTTGTACATAACGTATCGTTCTTCAGTGTATGAGATGACAGCTGACTTATATAATAAAATGTTGTATTTTAACTTTACATTCGGCTCAGGTAAAACGATAATCAGATATTCGATATGACAAGGAAGTCTTTAGAAACGATGTTATATCCATTATTCAAGACAGACACATTCTGCATCTAAAAAACCGAAGTATGGAAATACACTGGAAAAATGATACATTTGATTTTCTTCGAAAAACAAACAAAAAGTGTGATAGACGATTACAAGATAGCTAACTTGTCATAATGTATAAATGCAGAGTGATACAGTCTTTTACTACTGTAGACTGTTTTAAAAAGTCCTGAAGCAAAAACCAAAAAATAAAAAAAACCGGAGTAGGCGGCTTGTTATTAACATCCTGGCCGGAAAGTTTATCATCAAACCAGAGCACACTGATTATACTACTGATTAAATTAAAGAAATGAGCATTGAAATGATAAGTCATTCATCATATTTGCTCAATGTTTTACAGCATCACTTTTTGCTATTTCCTGAAATTCAGATGCAACTTTATAAATAAGCGCTTTCAATCAGATCCGAAGTAAATAAATACTTGTACTGTAATTACATTTGAAAAAGGATTTTTAAATTGGAATTTTAAAAGTAGATGGAATTCTTAGATAATCAGGAGAGTGCTTTGTAACTTGCCGACTTCAGACGAGAGAAAAAAAAAAATTAAGTATTGGCAATTGGAAGAAAAATATCGATGATTTATGAAGTAATAGTCATTTGTATGAACAGTTAAATACTGCTGCATTTTAGACTTTTATTTAATTTGTTATTATTATACTAGAAATTTCCCCGTCAAGCATACTTGCCATGAGATAGTAGAGATTAAAGAATTGAGAAGAGTAGAGATTTCAAGAAATACAAGAAAAGTAGCTCATATTTCTACAAATTAGGTAGCTTATACTGCCCATTAGAACATAATTGATGCGCTATGATATATTTTAAATAAAAGTCTCGTTAGATCGATACTTCCGATTGCACACACGTGGTCACTATGGAACGTTTTTAAAAACATTTGATGTAGAAGCGACACGTTGCGGCTATTTTTTTAAATGTAATAAAGTAAATTTAAAATTACTTCATTTATGAAAATATTTAAAAATTCAACGTGAAGTAAGTGACATTACTGAAATGAACTCGATAAAACCTTTAGTTTTTTTATAGCTAATAGTTAATATTTCCGCAAATTAAGTAGCCTATACCTTCCGTCGGAACATAAAAAATACAGTACTGTATAATCAAATTTCACCTGGATTGGACAAAAATAGCAGAAGTTCTAGGGAATTCACAAACACATACACAGACAATGTTGCTATTATTGTCTCGTATTTATTAATTTTACTCTCCGTTGCGTTTAAATTATAAATTTGATTCAAATTGACATAAAATATCTTATAAACCATATTACTAAATTAAAAATTCGTGTATAAGATTAATATGGTGTGGCGTTAAAACAATTTATTTTAATTTTGTTTTTGGTTTTATACAAAATAAAATATTTAAGAAAAAGCTTATTTTATTTCCAGAAAGGATCATGTTTTCCAAAATAAACAAGTTTTCGTTTTATTCGTGTTCCGAATTGAACAAGATGTACTGTGTTTTAAATACAGAAAAGTCACGGGCTTCTTAAATAACATTCCGCTTAAATGATTAAATAATGGCTGTTAACACCTGAATTCTTTAATTCATTAATTAGCTGTTTATATTTTTATTTTACTTATATGCAGTATTGAATAATAAATTTTATTTAATATTCAATTAGTCATAAGTTGTGTGTACTGTACTGTACCTGTTGAAAGAATTTTATCGTGTGATTTTTAGATTAACGTGAATATAATAGATAGAATGCCGCTTGTCGATATCTTTAAAACGCAGATTAAAATTGATCTGTTGAAAATCATTGATAAAATAGTAATGACTCATGCCAATAGCATATAACTGTATCTAAAAATATATCTAAATATCTCTACCAAATTATTTTATATTTTTATTATTCTGTATACTTTTAAATCGATCAATATTACTACAAAAATTTGAATTACAACTGTATTATTAAAATTAATAAAAATCGTAAGATTAGCTAATATATATTTGTGATTCAAATAGAATCTGTTAAAATCTGCTACAACTTAATAACAAGAAAGTAAATCAATTTGATTATTTTTCAGAAGCTTGAATTGTTTTATGATACCACAAGTTTCGACTATATTCGATAATTAAAACATAAAGGAAATTTGTCGCCATGACTATACTGAAGGAATTGAAAACTGTTCTGAAATAGGGAATAACCTACAGATAGAAATAATTGATAATTTATATCTACGTAGTATTATTCGATTTATAAAAGTTTATGTTGGGTTTATTATTATTATTATTATTATTATTATTATACATACCACATTTCCTCGATTAAATCCCGGGGGTTTATTATTAAAACGTACTTATTTTCCGGAGTCTATTTGAAGACTCGGGATTTTTCGAGGCCGGGGTTTATTACCTTGCAACAGGAGAGAAGTGAATAAAAATTGAAAGAAATATCGTAATTACTCGTGCATTTATTGACTATTTTGTGAGTTATAGCTACAACATTTGAAATAATTAGTATTTTCATAGTTAATTAACCAGATTCAGCGTCTTCCACTTAGGTTATCCTAACCACCATCTTCTGGTTCAAACTCGCCATTTCTTTTGGAAAGAGGTGATGAGTTTGAACCAGCATTTTCCTAATTACCCTTTGGCTAAAAACCTCTCGACTTATGAACTCGATTGCGACTTTCCTACATTCAATATTCGAGAATATTTATAATATTATTTCAAAAAATGTTTCCGTGAACCTTGAATATTGAAAGTTCTGTCCAACTCTAGATGATTTGAAGAGATAGAATTTTAGTTAAACTCCTTACTTGTGCCTCTAAACTATATTATTCTATACAATGCATAATATAGGATAATTAATTATATACACATATTAATTAATATATTATTAGAAATAATATATTTTTAAATTTAAGAATCTTAATTATATTAAAATAAATGGAAACATAAATATAATTATATATAATTCTTAAAAGATATATCTCATTATTAAGGAAAAAGAACCTTACACCAAAGAATATATAGTACTGTATTACTTTCATCTGAAACATGTATATAAACTATTTTTCCGTGTAGAGATTTAAAGTAAACCGGCTTCAGAATTAGTTGTACCTAATTTACATTTTAATACATCAAATATTACTAATTTATAAAGACCATATAATGTGTATTATAAATAGCATTAATGTAAAAAAATCCCACAAAATCTGTAAACATAAAGTTATATGTTTGGATTTTATAAGATTTAATATTAAGATTAAATAGAAATTAAAGTATATTTTTAAGCTTTTATTTCTTGCTTTCTCACTATTTTGTCGGCGCTATAAATAAGTCTTTTTCTGTCATCATTGTTTACCTTTAAATAAAGTGTTTAATGATGACAGTGAAAGACTTATTTAAATATTGAAATATATTAATGCATTAAACGTAAAATGAAATAATATTGGAAAATAAGATTTCATAAAAGGGAACTATTATAATTTTTCTCTGCAAGTTTTGACACAAATAATATATATATATAACATTTGGGAAAAAATTTATAGAAATCTGTGTAGAAGTTTCCAATATTTTTTCTGATATTTTTCAATGATAAAAAATATTTTAATATCTCTATGAATTTGCCAATTGTAGTGAATAAAAATCTCTAAATTTATTAAAAATATTGTTACATTTATTTTTCGTTTTTCTTTACATTTAGGCTTATTATTATTATTATTATTATAAATAGTGAAAACAAACATACATAAATGAAATTTCAGAAAGCATCGAAAATTGCTTAATTTTCCTTTCTTACTAATAATATCCGAATATATTGTGAAGTAAAACTGACAAAAACGAAAACTTTTATTTAACTTACTGCAATATTACCAGTAGGCATTAAATTAAAAGAATAAAAAATAAAATTAGCAACAATAATAATAATTACGCCTCTATTGATAGTAGTATCAATTGTTGTGCCAATCCCAAATATCACTTGGCATAAATATCAACAGAATTTTCCATTTACGTCAACCTTATAATGTGATTATAGTATATATCTTATTAAGTTCACTCATTTTTAATAAAATTAAAGCTTTTATTTATCTTTTTTAAAAAATAAATCTTCAGATTAAACAATTTTAATAAGACAACAAAATATCATAAAATAATCCGTAGAATAAGATCACCGACGACTTCAAAAAGCCCAAAATGTTTGTAGAATTCTTGAAATGTATTTTAAAAGACGAAAAGCAGTTGAAACTTGAGAAAATGGGATAATTTAATTGTAATTAATAGGAAATAATCAAGTATATTGACTATATTATTCTTAATTTTAAATTTTGGGTTAGAAAATCTGATTAATCAGTCTGTCTTTAATTTTTCTCCTTCATTTGTATTACTCTTATTAATAATTTTAGAAAAGAGTTTTAAAAATGTATAAAATTCAATTTATTTGATTTTCAATGTCTCATTTCAAAATCATTTTTACCTTTTAAATTAATATGCTACCGGTTTATTTATTTTCTGTTAAGATATATCAAAAATCTTATGATACTGTATTTTAATATTTTAATTAAAAAACTAATTAAATAGCCTATTTATGAAAATTTATCTTCCTTTATTTCATCTACATTGATAAAAAAAATTCTTCATGTAGACTATTTAGAATGTTTTTAAATATCAGTGCATAAAGTAAGATAAAATGGCAAACTGTACAAATAACATTAAATAATCGTTAAAAATGGATATTTTATACATTAAAATAAATTATATAAAGTTTATTAAATAATCAAGTTAATGATACTTTCTGTAAATGTATAGTATATATATTTATATTTTTTATTATTTTAAATTTTATGTATATTTTCATATTATTCTTACATGTTTATTTATATTTTAATAATAATAAATGTTTTTAATTCATTGCTTTAAAGTTTTAAGAAATAATTGTTAAAAATGCATTTGATAAAGATTTTGTTTGTTTGTCTGTAAGAAATCATGAAGCGCCATCTTTTAGAAAAAACATAATATAAGTTTTTAAACTACATTTAAAAAACAAACGTAGCAAATGTAAATATAAACAAAATACTTTTTCATAATTTATAAGATTTTTTCTTAGTTTATAATGAATATGGCAGTTTTTGAGAAACGACAAATTTTATAGAAAAGTTTTACAATTAAATTTGAACGAATTCATTTAGGTTGTTCTATCCTGCGCCATCTGTCGATCGAAACTTGAGATTCTATTATAAAGAATTAAATCGATTATACTGTACGTTAAAAAAAACTCGGATAATTTATTAATAATTAATCGTATTAATTAATATAAAATCCAAAATCGATCCGAAAATTTCTGTTGGAATTGTTATTCTGTCGTCCTGGATGTTGTTTTGGAGCTTCGCGACTCGAGATGCTTATCCCATATTCTGCTCACTTATAGTATGACAAGAACCTTTGTCATTTTATTATTTTTTTTTTTTAGTTTACGCATTATAGAAAGGGCAATTGATTGACTATATTTTCGATATTTATAAAGTACAAAAATTCAAGGAAGGAAATTTGTTATATATTGGAGTAAAACGAAAGGTGCTTGAACTTTAGATTACTGTTTAGCTTGAAGAATGTTGATTCCAGCACGGATATTGCAATCATTTGATCGACAAATAGCAATAAATAACGAATTTCTCCTCGGAATGTTTATTTCCTGCATTTACACTGCCGTTAAACTGAGCTAAGGATGAATTTTTTCTCATTATTATTCAGCAGTTCTCAATTTATTTTTGTTTTTTATTGGAAAAAAATGTAGTCAAACGGTACACTAAAATTTTCAATTATTATTATTATTATTATTATCGTTCACTTCTTATCAAACGCCTTTTAAAAATGCATAGACGAAAGAAAGATCTGTATTTATCTCCGTAGGAAGAGCGATAAGAGTGTAATAGTTAACGAAAACAATTGTGTTGGTTATAATAGAAGCGATGTGTGCACGGATAACAAAGTGGCCTGCGATAATGACGTGACGTCGAGCTACGTTTCGAAACGACCATTCCCATTGGAGGAATATTCGGAAGCGATTCCTGCCGTACGTCCGCTTTTCGAGGCGCAGAAAGAAGGTGTGTTATCGTCGACGCCCGCTGTCTGGCAATGCTTTCGTTGCAAACCTCGATTTATCGACGTGCATGACGACGTTATTTGCGTTAGTGACCTCGGTTGTGGCGGTCAGTCGACGTTTGAATGTTCTGGAAATAGAAGCGAATTAGAAAGCGGCCTCAGTCCGTTGTCGTCGGCATTATGGTAGCCAACGTAGGGTACGGTTTATATTGGAAGAGCATGGTGCACCCGACCGGTGTGGACGATTACGGTGAAGCTAGTAGTGATGATCTCAGCAGCGATTGGGAGACAGAAGATTTGGAAAATTCCTCTAAAGTTGCAAAGGTCAATTTCTTTATTTTTCCAATTATCGTTTTTTTATCTAATTTTATTAGATTCTAAAGAAGGCGAAGCACGTTCAACTTAATAGTTTAACGTGTTTCACCTTCAAATAGATAACGAGTTTTGCAGTTGGAAAGTTTTTTTCCGTTTTTTATTACATTTTAAGTACTGAGGCTTCGTGTAAAACTAAATTTTGCTCGATTATATTGATGTTTTATATAATTTTCAACTACGATAAATTTATTTTAATCTCTTTAAATATGTTTTAGTTTAATATTTCTTCATTTTGTGTACATTTTTTAATATTTAACTTTTATTTTTACATTTTAATAATTAATATATCTATCAAATTTTTACAATTTTCAATTTTTAAAAATTGAAAATTGTAAAAATTTCTA
Source organism: Centruroides sculpturatus (assembly GCF_000671375.1). NCBI lineage: Eukaryota > Metazoa > Arthropoda > Arachnida > Scorpiones > Buthidae > Centruroides > Centruroides sculpturatus. The sequence continues at coordinate 291,278 of NW_019384572.1, read as the reverse complement.
TAGTTAGATACTTTTTAATTACAATAACGTATAGAAATAAATTATAAGTAATCTACAGTAATTTATATTTGTAAAAGTAACCCCTTACTTTTACAAATATGTAGGCCTAAATATATTTTTAAATTTTTATGTCGGCAGTTTATTATAAAATTGTAATTTACGTAGCTTTAAATCTCATGCTTTGTAAGTGTATTGAAGCAATGACGATTTCGGCTTCCATTGATGGCAAACTTTTACACAAAGTTTTACTTTTAATAATTTAAATTTTGTATTAATGCAATTCTCAAATTTAAAAAGAAAAATTCACTCATTAGTATATTTAAATTTATTAAATGTTTATATTATAATAATAATAATGTCGAAATTAATCAAAATGTCTATGATTTTTGGGGATAGAAAATATTATCATTCAATATTTTTCTATTTTAGTGGAGCAAATTATTAATTTTGATAATTGATTTTATTTAAAATAATTTAACGTAATTTAAAATATTTTACTAATAATATAGTCTACTAAAAAATAATGATCAATTTTATGATTTAATTACNTTTCAATTACATCTTCAGAAATGCGTCTACTTTTAGTTTTAATTTGTGAATGAACGTTTTCCATGTTATTAGGTTACGTTAAATGTCGAGCCGCGGATTCATATGACTTATAATTGTATAACGAGTTTACGTAATAAAGATAAGCGTGTTAGCTTTTGTCGGATGTTAAAAAAAGAAAATTGTCGATTGACTGACTTCCCGAAGATAATCTATCGTCCCAAACGACTTTTCTTTCCTGTTGTTTCGTCCCGAAATTATATTGCTTTCCAGATAACCCACGGGAAATTGTCTATAAAAAGACAATAACTAGGTCTATATATATATATATATATGTGTGTGTGTGTAGTATATATAAAAATATATACACATTTATTAGTTTTGTCAATATGAAGATTATTTTTTTAAAAGTTGACTGTCATGCTATCATTACCTTTTGAATTTATATAGTAAATAACGAGGATAATAAACATAAATGTAAAAGCATATCTCAACGTGATGCTGCAAGTTTAAAATTTTAATCAATGTTTTAAAACACCGTTTAAATTTTTTCTACTTACGCGAAAGACAGCTTCATTTGAAGACCTTGTTTTTTTCTGAACTTTTTATTCTTCGTCGTAATTAAAGTAATTAATAACTGCATCTGTCGATCTTTTTTAAGTCGGTTACTTGCTTTCTATTTTTCTTTGACATTTAATGTTTTAAAAACGAGTTACTGTCCATCATTCAAAATAAGTCATCAATAATAGCCTTTGTTGCTGGTGCATTCATATGAGACATCGCATTTATTTATTATAGGTGTGTTCAGATATTATTCTACGTGATTGTCGTTACACCTTCATCCGCTTAAATTGCTCATATATAAATGTATGAGTAGTTGAGATTTTTAATCTTCCAAATTCCATAGTAAAGTTATTAGAATCTTTTAAAAATCGATTTTAAAAATAATATATTTTAGAATTCGAATATTTCTTTCTAAAATTGTGCTGCGCCAACATGCTTATTAAACCTTTATATTTCGAGGCCAAATATTTCCGGAAGATAATTATTTGACGTCAGAATGTTGCCTAGCACTCTTTGACGTCATTATCCACTGTTGTTAAAAGACCTCGCTATTCGTCACTCTAGCTGTACCAATTACGTTTTAAGTGGCTGTTAATGGATGCCTAAGTATTCTCAAGATTATTTTTATAATAGATAGACCATTTTTTTCTATTCCTGTATTTAATTGTTCTGAATTAACTAAAAATAAAATTCTTTATTTGGAAACTTTTGAATTTTCTATTTAAATGACCCGATATTAATCATAAACCGTATTTTTCAACCCCTGCGTAAAGTTCTAATAACTCTCGATCTCTGTTTTAATTTATATTTTTGGTATAGGAAACGCATTAAATAGACTCCTGGACCGCAAACGATCTACTATTATTATTATTATTATTATTATTATAAATAGTGAAAACAAACATACATAAATGAAATTTCAGAAAGCATCGAAAATTGCTTAATTTTCCTTTCTTACTAATAATATCCGAATATATTGTGAAGTAAAACTGACAAAAACGAAAACTTTTATTTAACTTACTGCAATATTACCAGTAGGCATTAAATTAAAAGAATAAAAAATAAAATTAGCAACAATAATAATAATTACGCCTCTATTGATAGTAGTATCAATTGTTGTGCCAATCCCAAATATCACTTGGCATAAATATCAACAGAATTTTCCATTTACGTCAACCTTATAATGTGATTATAGTATATATCTTATTAAGTTCACTCATTTTTAATAAAATTAAAGCTTTTATTTATCTTTTTTAAAAAATAAATCTTCAGATTAAACAATTTTAATAAGACAACAAAATATCATAAAATAATCCGTAGAATAAGATCACCGACGACTTCAAAAAGCCCAAAATGTTTGTAGAATTCTTGAAATGTATTTTAAAAGACGAAAAGCAGTTGAAACTTGAGAAAATGGGATAATTTAATTGTAATTAATAGGAAATAATCAAGTATATTGACTATATTATTCTTAATTTTAAATTTTGGGTTAGAAAATCTGATTAATCAGTCTGTCTTTAATTTTTCTCCTTCATTTGTATTACTCTTATTAATAATTTTAGAAAAGAGTTTTAAAAATGTATAAAATTCAATTTATTTGATTTTCAATGTCTCATTTCAAAATCATTTTTACCTTTTAAATTAATATGCTACCGGTTTATTTATTTTCTGTTAAGATATATCAAAAATCTTATGATACTGTATTTTAATATTTTAATTAAAAAACTAATTAAATAGCCTATTTATGAAAATTTATCTTCCTTTATTTCATCTACATTGATAAAAAAAATTCTTCATGTAGACTATTTAGAATGTTTTTAAATATCAGTGCATAAAGTAAGATAAAATGGCAAACTGTACAAATAACATTAAATAATCGTTAAAAATGGATATTTTATACATTAAAATAAATTATATAAAGTTTATTAAATAATCAAGTTAATGATACTTTCTGTAAATGTATAGTATATATATTTATATTTTTTATTATTTTAAATTTTATGTATATTTTCATATTATTCTTACATGTTTATTTATATTTTAATAATAATAAATGTTTTTAATTCATTGCTTTAAAGTTTTAAGAAATAATTGTTAAAAATGCATTTGATAAAGATTTTGTTTGTTTGTCTGTAAGAAATCATGAAGCGCCATCTTTTAGAAAAAACATAATATAAGTTTTTAAACTACATTTAAAAAACAAACGTAGCAAATGTAAATATAAACAAAATACTTTTTCATAATTTATAAGATTTTTTCTTAGTTTATAATGAATATGGCAGTTTTTGAGAAACGACAAATTTTATAGAAAAGTTTTACAATTAAATTTGAACGAATTCATTTAGGTTGTTCTATCCTGCGCCATCTGTCGATCGAAACTTGAGATTCTATTATAAAGAATTAAATCGATTATACTGTACGTTAAAAAAAACTCGGATAATTTATTAATAATTAATCGTATTAATTAATATAAAATCCAAAATCGATCCGAAAATTTCTGTTGGAATTGTTATTCTGTCGTCCTGGATGTTGTTTTGGAGCTTCGCGACTCGAGATGCTTATCCCATATTCTGCTCACTTATAGTATGACAAGAACCTTTGTCATTTTATTATTTTTTTTTTTTAGTTTACGCATTATAGAAAGGGCAATTGATTGACTATATTTTCGATATTTATAAAGTACAAAAATTCAAGGAAGGAAATTTGTTATATATTGGAGTAAAACGAAAGGTGCTTGAACTTTAGATTACTGTTTAGCTTGAAGAATGTTGATTCCAGCACGGATATTGCAATCATTTGATCGACAAATAGCAATAAATAACGAATTTCTCCTCGGAATGTTTATTTCCTGCATTTACACTGCCGTTAAACTGAGCTAAGGATGAATTTTTTCTCATTATTATTCAGCAGTTCTCAATTTATTTTTGTTTTTTATTGGAAAAAAATGTAGTCAAACGGTACACTAAAATTTTCAATTATTATTATTATTATTATTATCGTTCACTTCTTATCAAACGCCTTTTAAAAATGCATAGACGAAAGAAAGATCTGTATTTATCTCCGTAGGAAGAGCGATAAGAGTGTAATAGTTAACGAAAACAATTGTGTTGGTTATAATAGAAGCGATGTGTGCACGGATAACAAAGTGGCCTGCGATAATGACGTGACGTCGAGCTACGTTTCGAAACGACCATTCCCATTGGAGGAATATTCGGAAGCGATTCCTGCCGTACGTCCGCTTTTCGAGGCGCAGAAAGAAGGTGTGTTATCGTCGACGCCCGCTGTCTGGCAATGCTTTCGTTGCAAACCTCGATTTATCGACGTGCATGACGACGTTATTTGCGTTAGTGACCTCGGTTGTGGCGGTCAGTCGACGTTTGAATGTTCTGGAAATAGAAGCGAATTAGAAAGCGGCCTCAGTCCGTTGTCGTCGGCATTATGGTAGCCAACGTAGGGTACGGTTTATATTGGAAGAGCATGGTGCACCCGACCGGTGTGGACGATTACGGTGAAGCTAGTAGTGATGATCTCAGCAGCGATTGGGAGACAGAAGATTTGGAAAATTCCTCTAAAGTTGCAAAGGTCAATTTCTTTATTTTTCCAATTATCGTTTTTTTATCTAATTTTATTAGATTCTAAAGAAGGCGAAGCACGTTCAACTTAATAGTTTAACGTGTTTCACCTTCAAATAGATAACGAGTTTTGCAGTTGGAAAGTTTTTTTCCGTTTTTTATTACATTTTAAGTACTGAGGCTTCGTGTAAAACTAAATTTTGCTCGATTATATTGATGTTTTATATAATTTTCAACTACGATAAATTTATTTTAATCTCTTTAAATATGTTTTAGTTTAATATTTCTTCATTTTGTGTACATTTTTTAATATTTAACTTTTATTTTTACATTTTAATAATTAATATATCTATCAAATTTTTACAATTTTCAATTTTTAAAAATTGAAAATTGTAAAAATTTCTATAGTTAGATACTTTTTAATTACAATAACGTATAGAAATAAATTATAAGTAATCTACAGTAATTTATATTTGTAAAAGTAACCCCTTACTTTTACAAATATGTAGGCCTAAATATATTTTTAAATTTTTATGTCGGCAGTTTATTATAAAATTGTAATTTACGTAGCTTTAAATCTCATGCTTTGTAAGTGTATTGAAGCAATGACGATTTCGGCTTCCATTGATGGCAAACTTTTACACAAAGTTTTACTTTTAATAATTTAAATTTTGTATTAATGCAATTCTCAAATTTAAAAAGAAAAATTCACTCATTAGTATATTTAAATTTATTAAATGTTTATATTATAATAATAATAATGTCGAAATTAATCAAAATGTCTATGATTTTTGGGGATAGAAAATATTATCATTCAATATTTTTCTATTTTAGTGGAGCAAATTATTAATTTTGATAATTGATTTTATTTAAAATAATTTAACGTAATTTAAAATATTTTACTAATAATATAGTCTACTAAAAAATAATGATCAATTTTATGATTTAATTACATTTTATGTAAAAGGCTTTTGTACAGAATTTTTAAATGAAATTCAATTATTAGGTCTATATGCATAGGTTATAAAGAATATTTAAAATACATATTAGGATATGTCAAAAGATCTGTGAATGTAATAAGCTTTGATTAATGGCAAAACAATTTAAACATTTTCATTATCCGGTTATATATTTAGTTTTTGCAATATTTTTTGGAAATTTCATAATACTGTCTTATTCAATAGCTTACTTCATCTATTTTATAATTACTCGAAGAACTTAGTTTCGTATACTCTATACGTTATTGTGATTTGCTGGAACGTAATATCTTCAAATCAGAGAAATCTTATATTTTGTTTCGATATAATCCAGTGATAATTTCAAAATTTCTCGTAATTAATGTAAGATACTCTAATGATAGCGACTGTTATGCTCAACTTTCAACTACAATGTAATAAATTATTATTATTCACTTTTTATTCTCCTAAAAGTGTTTTCATTTACTCAAATTTAAAAAAAAATTATAAAAAATTTTATTTTTATGGCGTAGTAAACACTAGTATTGNATTATTCACTTTTTATTCTCCTAAAAGTGTTTTCATTTACTCAAATTTAAAGAAAAATTATAAAAATTTTATTTTTATGGCGTAGTAAACACTAGTATTGTGTTTTATTCCAAAGACACATTTTATTTTTATGTTTTCTCGGTTTAATGTATTTAGAAATTTATAAATATATTTTTCATTTTTTCCCATATAAATTGAATATGATCTGTCTCTATCGCATAATTAATTAATGTTAATTGGGCTTTATGCGGATATGATATGTAATGTTTATTAAAAATGCTATTGCGTTTCGACTCTGTTTACATATTTTGTTGGTGTATTGCTTACTGTTTTAAACAGTAAGCAATACATTTGGTGTATTGCTTACTGTTTTAAACAGTAAGCAATACACCAAACAGTCGAAACGCAATAGCATTTTTAGTAAACGCAATAGTCTCCTTCCTTTGTTGGTGTATTGCTTACTGTTTAAAACAGTAAGCAATACACCAACAAAGGAAGGAGACTAATATTAACATTTTTTTTTGTATGCCAACTTTATTTGCTCAATAGTACATGAAAACAAAGACACCTTCTCTTAGTGATAAGTGGTCGAATTTTTATTCTAAATTTCTCCAACTGAAAATTCCAAACAAAGTTTTCTTCTTGTAATTATTGATAAATTATTGCCTGTTGTTAAATAATTATCAGAATTTGAAGACGTTCAATTAAACGAATTAGTCTGGTTATTACTTGAACTCTCCATTTTGCTTCGCGATTTTAAAAATTCAATCACATCTTCAGAAATGCGTCTACTTTTAGTTTTAATTTGTGAATGAACGTTTTCCATGTTATTAGGTTACGTTAAGTGTCGAGCCGCGGATTCATATGACTTATAATTGTATAACGAGTTTACGTAATAAAGATAAGCGTGTTAGCTTTTGTCGGATGTTAAAAAAAAGAAAATTGTCGATTGACTGACTTCCCGAAGATAATCTATCGTCCCAAACGACTTTTCTTTCCTGTTGTTTCGTCCCGAAATTATATTGCTTTCCAGATAACCCACGGGAAATTGTCTATAAAAAGACAATAACTAGGTCTATATATATGTATGCGTGTGTGTAGTATATATAAAAATATATACACATTTATTAGTTTTGTCAATATGAAGATTAATTTTTAAAAAGTTGACTGTCATGCTATCATTACCTTTTGAATTTATATAGTAAATAACGAGGATAATAAACATAAATGTTAAAGCATATCTCAACGTGATGCTGCAAGTTTAAAATTTTAATCAATGTTTTAAAACACCGTTTAAATATTTTCTACTTACGCGAAAGACAGCTTCATTTGAAGACCTTGTTTTTTTCTGAACTTTTTATTCTTCGTCGTAATTAAAGTAATTAATAACTGCATCTGTCGATCTTTTTTAAGTCGGTTACTTGCTTTCTATTTTTCTTTGACATTTAATGTTTTAAAAACGAGTTACTGTCCATCATTCAAAATAAGTCATCAATAATAGCCTTTGTTGCTGGTGCATTCATATGAGACATCGCATTTATTTATTATAGGTGTGTTCAGATATTATTCTACGTGATTGTCGTTACACCTTCATCCGCTTAAATTGCTCATATATAAATGTATGAGTAGTTGAGATTTCTAATCTTCCAAATTCCATAGTAAAGTTATTAGAATCTTTTAAAAATCTATTTTAAAAATAATATATTTTAGAATTCGAATATTTCTTTCTAAAATTGTGCTGCGCCAACATGCTTATTAAACCTTTATATTTCGAGGCCAAATATTTCCGGAAGATAATTATTTGACGTCAGAATGTTGCCTAGCACTCTTTGACGTCATTATCCACTGTTGTTAAAAGACCTCGCTATTCGTCACTCTAGCTGTACCAATTACGTTTTAAGTGGCTGTTAATGGATGCCTAAGTATTCTCAAGATTATTTTTATAATAGATAGACCATTTTTTTCTATTCCTGTATTTAATTGTTCTGAATTAACTAAAAATAAAATTCTTTATTTGGAAACTTTTGAATTTTCTATTTAAATGACCCGATATTAATCATAAACCGTATTTTTCAACCCCTGCGTAAAGTTCTAATAACTCTCGATCTCTGTTTTAATTAATTTATATTTTTGGTATAGGAAACGCATTAAATAGACTCCTGGACCGCAAACGATCTACTAATGCTCCTGTTTAATGTTCGGAATATAAATGTAATCGTGTACGCAAACCACAATGTGATGATAAAAATTGATATGTCATTGAATTTCTTTCGGAATAATTCGACATCGAAATAATAATAAACGAAATTTATTAATTAAAGTAATTAATAAAACCGACTACCGTGAATTCAAATTACAAATCTAACTTTACAGATCGATGAAGCGAATAACAATTTTGCCTAGAACTAACTTTTAACAGATATAATTTTTTAATGGGTGAATTTTGAAATCTCAAATTAAAAATAACTTATCGCTTAATGAATTTTCTGATGTTAAAGTATTAATCCCGCTTGAAGTAGACAAATGAAACCGTAACTCGTATTTTCTTGTGTCAGTAAAAACAGATTCTCTAAAAGACTATTTTGACAGTTTTTAGTGAATTAATTAAGAGGAATAATTAAATTAACCGAACAAGTTCAATTTTATCCTTGAACAATGTAAATACGTTTTGCTGAAGTTTCACAGATATTCAATCTTTACAATGGGATATATTTTAAGTCTATATCAAAATCCTTGTTCTACTCAGGAAGTAGTTCCAACAAAAACAGTATGATTTACTAAAAGATTTATTTTCTGGAAAAATTATTGCAATTATCGGCAACATTGAAACGTATTTATCAGGTTGTAAAGGTGAAATTTAGACATTTTGAAAACAAATTTTTATTGACAATTAACTCAACAACAATTACAGTTCAGCCTGGTAGGTAATCACCATCAATATCAATCAAATCTCGCGCCAGCTTTGCTGCTAACTTTGAGCGTAGAATGACAGGTTTTCTTTGAAGAACGTCTCGAGCGTCGTGTATTTTCATTGAACTGTATATTGACAATGTGGTTCTGCAGGGCACGAAATAGATGGTAGTCAGTTGGCCCAAAGTCCGAGCTGAGACAGAACCTCCCAGTCCAGACTGGCTAGCTTCGCTAAAGTCATCTTTGCTGTATGTGCTGGCGCGTTGTCATGATTTTTGGACGTTCTTTGATCTTGATGTTCAAACGATCCAGCTGTTCAAGGTAGTATTTTTTTGTACGGGAATAGATGAAGCATCTCCATCATGATGCTTCACAAACGCAGGAATCATCACTTTCTGCACTTTTGACATTTGCAACAGCTAGTTAGTTGACTTTTGATCACCTATGGACGCTTTACAGATGAGTTTGTGACCCTTCGTTACGTTGTGTTCACCTTTTAAGTCAAAGAGCGAATATATTCTTTCGAAAGTTTCATTTTATCAGACATTGCTGATGCATCTATTTCCGATGAAATATGTGAGAAATGCCGTTTAGTTACTCTACTTATATATCCACATCAAACATTCTTGAACTTTTTTCCAATCGTTCTATGTGAAATATTTGCAAATAACAATAACGCGTTTTAGCTACCTAAGTATGTCAATGAAGATCATTTTCATCTTAATTTCTATTTATAGATTGATCAATGATAATTAAACGAATAAGTGTAATTAATAATTCTTCAATGTGTGGTATTAACAAATGAAGTCTATTACAAAGATGTTTGCAATAACACATTGCTAATCTCTAATGTAAATAAACAATATTAATTCAGGAAGTGCAAATGGGAATTTAAGTTCGAGATCTTTGATATAAAACTTTATGTAGGTTGTTATTCGAGTGATTTTTTTCCATACATTTTTAGTTGTACTTTAAGTTAGTTGCAATTATATTTTTAAGCTTTAACAATAGCTTCGTCCATTTTAGAATTACATGTAGTTCAATATAGTTGATTTAATTAATCATTTTAATAACTGATTTAGTGGCTTTTACTGATGAATTAGCATTAATTTGTAAATTTAGCTATTAACCTCATTTTAAATCGTAAAGTTGAATTTTATGGGTGTGATTTTATAAGTGTGTAATATTGTTATCAACCTATTACTAAATAAAAATATTTTTAAAATATCTATATATAAATAAAGTAAATTAAATGGCATCTTAGTTATCAAATAGGAAATAAAATGTAATTTATAAAATCTTTACTTGTGTATAATTTTAATATTTTGCCAATATGAGATTATATTTCAGTTACATAATAAAAATACACTTTCTTGTAATAAATGTAAGTGTGTTCGTGTGGGTAGTCAACAGTTCCACTCAAGTCCCACACGAACTCGCTAACGAATACTTTCTTTCAAATACTAAAATAAATTGATTAATTAATTTATTGTGCGTCAGAAGAAAATTATACTTAAAGTGAACTTTCCTTTCTTTCTCTCCCCCTTATGGATATTTTAAAGCATTTTATTGGAAGCTACATTAATTTTAGAAACTTTTTAATCTTAAACGAACATTGACAATTTTCATTGTCAAAAGTTGTCTTAAAAATTCTCTATGAAAATTTAATTAAACCTATATTATTTCAATAGCTTTTGCTCAAGCGAACTTCAGTGTCTGTAGGCTTACAACGTAAATATTTTGAGAATGACTGTATAGGCTAATTAAAAATGTAAGAATTTATATAATATTTTCACAAATAATGATAGTATTTGGGTTATCATACAGTTGTTCTATTTTTAAAAAATCAAAGATGATTGTTTAACGAATAGAATTAAACTATGGCTTCTTAAAATCGCTTTTAATTTTTAAATAATTGATCCAAATTTTTCAAATAGAATCTATGACGATGTCTATAATTGACAATATACGTACTATATTTTAAGAATTGGTTTGTGTTTATTCGAGAAAGATATACACCGGATGATTGTAAAATAAGTTTTCCTATTCCGGAGTCTCTGGGAAGGAGACGAATGAAGATATCGCTATGAAAATTGGTAGGTAGTTTATCTAGAATATACGGAAGAGTTTATCTAGAATATACGGATAGCTAAAAAAAGTAGTTAAAATCTTCACCACTACCGGAAGAATTTGCGCTGCGAACGCAAGATAAGAAGGATACTGCGAGAATCGTATATTTATCGGTTTCACGAACATGTTATCTCAATATGTCGTTATTATTAGAGATGACGACGTATAATGCAACAGTGATACGTAACATGTAAGTAACACTCCAATGTGTTTCCTGCTTTGCAGGAACAGCAATAAATGGAAAGTACAGTTTTTGTAAAACAATTCATTATCTTCGCATCATTGTTTAGAGATTTCCCTGCTCTTCTTGATCACCGATTTTAATCCTTGTGATTTCTCATTATGGGAATAACTGAAAGACCTGATTTATAGCGTTAGAGAGTCGCTTGTCGATTTGGAGGCGAGCATTAAATGGGAAGTGACCAATATCCGTCGGGACATGTTTTATGAAACTGGCCATGCAGCCCTTCATTTTCAGCGTGACATCTCTGGATGCACAGCATATTGAGCAGTTCCTGTAACATGTTTGGGAGATCAGTAAACATGATATTCTCGCTTATATCCTTCTATCTTGTGTTTTTGGCCTTAATGAATACAATTTGAATTAAGTTTCCCCCCTCTAAATCTCTCCCGGATATTCTGAATTAGCTACCTACCAATTTTCATAGCAACATCTCCATCCGCCTCCCTTCCAGAAACTCCACAATAGTTAAAAAATATAGCTCTCTATATAAATATATAGAGCTATGTTTTTTTCCCACTATTCTAGAGTTATATTTTATTCGCTGTATTATTTCTATCTCTAGAGAGAGAGAATACTTTGAATATTATTTAAGTTATAGTTTGAGCAATCGAAATTGTATTAGCGAGTCGATATATATGATACGATCAAATACTAAATGACTCATCAACGATAGAATTTTTATTTAGCAAACAATAAAAATTTAAAACATTTTCATAGTAAATAAAATATTTTTGATCGAGGAATATATTTTATATATAGGCTAGATTCGAAGAATGCTACTGCCAAAAATTTTCTTTATTAGAATTCATATTGCCCATCCTCCATGCAGTTTTATTATTATTGTATTGTCTTACGATATAGTTATGATTTGGTTAAAATTGTGTGAACATTTTATATATTTGAAAGTTAATATTTTAAATCTAATGTATTTTTAAAAACGATCCAGCTTCACGGGATTGCATACATTTACAGCAAATAAATAATGTAGCCTTAGCCTACTGTTTTATAAAGTATAAATTTGTTATAAATTTTGTAAATACATTTGTATGGGAAATTACAGGAAAATAACGATTTATGTATAAGTTATATAAAGTATAAATGTTAAAGGTTCGTTCAAGTTAAGGCCAATTATTCCGTAGAGATACTGTACAGTACATTAAAATTCGAAGGAATGCGCTCCGTAAACTCGCGGTGTAAGAACTTTTTCTTTCTTAAATAAATCTAAGAAATTATTTTCATGAAACATCGCCCTAAAAGTTATCAACACATTACAGTTTAAATTAAATCGCTCAATATTTGACTTAACTCTTTTCATTTCTTATATTAGAGATTAATTCTGTAAGTATTCTTTTATCTGCCCTGCACGACGTGAGCATACAATATTTTAATTTTATGCATGTAAGAAGATTTATTTATTATAATTAGCATTGTAATGTGCGTTATTTCAAATTTTTTATAAAATGATTGCGTAAATCATAACCACCCATAAATCATGATAACATTCAAACTGTTATCTTGAGCCTTTTTTTTTAATCGTTTTTCTTCAGATATTTATAAAATGTTAATGTACTTAAGTACAATAAGGAATATTTTACTAGATAACAAAAAAATTAGAAAATTTGATATTTTATGCTTTATTTCAAAGATCAGAATTTTACACAGTGAAAACGATTAAAATATTTGCTACATATTTACAGATTATCGAATATTAATTTTATTCTAAATATATGTAGGACTATTTTAAAAAATTTCGGGTCTACAAAAATAATGCTTTATGCATTAATGAATACAGAAGAGGATTAAAATATTATTTTTCTAGTTTGATATAGATGAAGACCTAAATTAATTTCACTCGTGCATAATACTATTATCATTCATGGATCATTGTATAAGCAGAGATGAATATGATTACAAAATTTCATACTATATTAAAAAGTTTAGTTATAGGCCTACATTAGATAAAATCGAAACACTTTTCTGACAAGCATTAGTTCTAATGAATAGAAAGCTCTACCTTTATCATCGATAGATTAAATGTTAGATTGATTATGTTAATTTTACAATTTAAAGTTATAAATTGTTTTGTTTTGAAGCTTGATTTTATCAGTCAACATTCAGTTCTTAGCTAAATAAAAACAGAAGAAACTTAACATTCGGTTTTTATACTACTACTGTTTCAAATGATGAGGCTGCATTGTAGAATGAAAAGCAGTAAAAAGTTCAAAGATCAAGGCGTTCAAGTAAAAACTCCACAGAAATAAATGGCTTTTATTAACTTTATTCATTTTTGCTATTTACGTTATATTACTTTCCGATTAATAATTTATATTTAGGAAAAAGTAATAATAAGTAATCATTATTTTACTGTCATCCCAAGGGCAATGTTCAAAGAATTTTTTGTATCTTCGTAACATAACTGCAATTTTTTTAGAATTCGAAGTAATTTTAAAGAAGAATATTTTTAAAAAATTATATATATTTTTTATTTAATATAGAAGAATATATTTAGCAAAATAATAAATGTACTTTTTTCCATTTTTAATATCACTAATTTAAAGATAAGCTAATCATAGTTGATAAGAACTAAAATTGTTAGCCTGTGTATAAGTTTTCGGTGTATTCACCGTGTTTTTTGTATCAATATTATATATAGCTTCAAAAAACCCAAACATATTTTAATACACTAAGAAAGGAGTATTTTGATTGACATCGAAAAGTTGAGAATCTCGCCGTTCTTTGAAAATTTAGCAATTGAATATATAAAAGCGATCTTTAATTAATAAACAGATGCACAAATAAAAATTGTCATACTTTTTAAATTCAATATCAAAATTCCTATATAATATGTGAATAAACAATATAAGAAGCAAATTTTTATATTCTACGAATTCTCATTAAGATCAACTATAATAACTTTTACTTATAAAAATCTGTCTCAAGATGTAATTACAGTACAAGTTAATATATTTGTTTATAATATATTTTGAAAGTTAAAATTGAAGCTTATTAACATTGTTATTCGTTAATTTTGGAAATAATCTAATTCTAACGGCTCAGAAATTTAAAATCAGATATCTTATTGGAGGAAGATAAATGTCGAATCGGATGAACCTTGTTAGAGGCTCGAATAGTAAAGCACATACTAATCTTTTCTGTTACCTTTATTTTCTAGCAGATAAAAAAAATAAAAACAAAAAACATTATACAGTAAATTTAACACGATTGGTCAATATATTATGACGTTAAATACTATAAACAAAAAATTCAAAGCGATTCTAATATAACTGAGCAATCTTAGATCTATTAGTTATCGAAAAAGTTATGCAATATTTTACGAAGTAATTATCTTCAGTTTTTTTGTATGAGTAAAGTAATTTTTAAGGTTATTATAAAGTTATTTAATACGTTTTCACTTCATAAATTTAGAAGTAATAAATAAAATTCTTTTTCGAAACAGATTTGGAACATTTTCCGTGTAATTCTAGTAATTGCCGACAGATGTCGATAGTAATTCAAAAGTACAGTACATGACACTTTATAGCTGACAAAACCGGTATTTAATAATGGAGAATGTCATGCGACTCTCGTACGCGGTGTTTATAACTTTTTATTCTCAATAGCTAATACGAAATATTTGTTTAATATTTTACTATTAAATGATTTAATCTGGAAGCGACAAAAATTCATTACCTTACACGAAATTTAAAGATGATCAATCACGTTTCAATGTTAATTCTAAAAATTACCATGATTTTTTACCTTTATAATTTGTTTGTTTATGTTACGTTAAAGATATTAAGGCAACGAATGGAGCGAGTCGTACGAAGTGACGACGTATTGATTGTAAGGAGAAGCGAAGGACGGATGCGTTCGGTCGGAAAATGTCGCAAATCCGAACCATTCCTTGACCCAGTTTTGCATCCGTCCTTTAACACCCATTCGCGTGCGTTTTCATTCAGTTTATGATCTGTTTTTCAAATATTTCTTCATTTTGATCTTCCAGCCGAATTCCTGCCATTTCGAATGAAATCGACAAAATTTTACATTTGTTTTTACGAATTGAATCATACATACAATGTAGAATAATTGCTGGTTACAGATTTCCATCGATCAACTCAATTTCGATATCGCCTTTTAAAAGTGTCTAAATGACGTATTTTGATAATGCAACATTAAACTTAACTTTCATCAATTAATATTACAATTATCTCAAGTTAATGTCAATGTCGTCTTATGAAAGTACGATTATTTTCGGCAATCTGTCGAATAATTTTTTCCAATATTATTATAAATGTATACATGTACCCAAAATTCGTAAATGCAAAATTAATACACCATAACATAATTATATAAAACTTGGATAGTCTTTAGTATGATTAATTGTTGTAAATTCTACTTGTGTAATAGAAACGATGTTAGCATTTTAAAAATTATTTCTCGTGTTTTAGTGGGCTACAGTATTTTTTCTCTTTTTTTAGTTGGAAACTTAAAACAGTATAATTTTGTTATTAGCTGCGATTAAATAATGCATGGAGGTATTTACAGTACATCGTGACTAGCGTGACGAGTTTCTAAACCGGTATCATTATTCTTTTATCGACTATCTTAACTTTACAACACACGTGAAAAATTGCGTAATATTTGTATTTATACTTCATCTAAACTTACAGATGTAGGGAAAATGCTCCAATAGTCATTAGCCGCGAACAAATGTAAATTTAATTGCTTCGAAATAATTTACTCATTACAAAAACGGAAACTATAAAGTTTCCAGCTTGAAAAATTTAATATCGACGTACACATAATAAGGGCCGTCGATGAGGGGAAGCTGGGATTTTTTCCGGGCCTGGTGAAAAACTTTTTCCGGCCCATTGTTGTTTTTATCTCTATAAATGATTATTTTTAGTAACAAAAAATAAATAAATAAAACTTTAAAGCCGTTTTTATTAAGTTATTAAAGAAACATTATTCGTATTTAATTTCTTAAAAAAAAAGAAAGAAAAAGGGGCCCATACAAACTATCGACGTCCCTGTACATAACACTTTCGTAATTCTCTAGTTCTGTCGCATTTTTATTCTCTCTCGTACTGAATTACTAAAAAGGATTGACTTTGAAATACTCAAACAAAACAGTATTTTTTTTATTTATTTAATTAAAGTTGCAAAGGCATGGAGTTTTCTTTTTATTGGAAGAATATTTAATTTCGAGTTATATTTTCTCTGATTTTGAGTATTTTAAATTGAATACTCTTTTGTAACGACAATAAAAATTAAGTAATACTTTTCCAGCGGGATTTTCTATTCTTTCTATGTTTAAAAATTTCCTATCTTATAATTTATAGGGAATTTTTCTACATATTAGAAAGTAGGGAATTTCTTATTCGATTCGTTTTCGTAAAAATAAAAATTTTAATGAAGTTATTATGTAATATACCCTTTTCATTAAAATGACAAAAAATAGAATATCGCTAATAATCCCAAGTAATTGCAATGAAAAATCTATGGCGTTTTATTCTCCTGACGTTTCTTTACAAGGCTATTTCTTAATTTCTAATCTGATTGAGAGATTTCTTCAAAGGACCCTTGTGATCCACTGTAACAGTTCGATTATCGACCCGAATGTCGTTAATGAATGAATTGCACCATTTTAAAGTCATTTTGAAATAGTAGTTTTAAAAGTTTATCTGTAGGTCTGTATTAACTGACGAAATACGTAATAAAAATTGATGCGAGACTTTTCATTGTAGAGACTACTAATTAGGAAATAGTTAAGTAAATTTTATTCGGTAATTCTTTCCTTTTCGCATCGATGATAATACGGAATAGCTGTTAGCCTCCGAATACAGTAGGCCTCCATTCTATTTTTAGTGAGGATGAGATGATACTTTCTCTATTTTTCACGCTTTGTTCACTCTGCCCTAGTTCTCTGCCGACCGTTTTTAACGCTGACCCCAATTATCGTATGTGTTGTGTAATTCGATCGATGTCACTTCCGTTCCGACGTTTACCACCGCGCGTTTTAGCTCGATTTTTAAAGCACACCTACGCTATTGCCGTTGCCAGACGGATTTTTACTGTAGTCACTCTCCACTTAGTTTTTCGGAATCTGGTTGAGAATAAATAAGTGACGTGCGCGCGAATATCCGATGCGTAATACGTAGAAAATACTATAGAACAATATTTATATTATTTTTATTTGCCTGCCGTTTTTCAACCGGTGGACGGACCATGAAAGATACTGGAAGTGTTTGCGATAACAAAGCTTCCGTTTTGAGAAGCATTCGCATTACTTACGATATAGACGCTAAATTATACGGAAACGTAATTTTGGCGACTAAGCCACGATTACATCGTGGTTGCGAGTTTCATTTTTGTTGGAGGAAAGGACGAATATCCAATAATCATATCGGATCGTTGACTAATGGCTGTTGCGTGAGTATGTTCGTTTGTTTTTGCGTTTCGATCGTACAAAGATATAATAGTCGAGAGATTTAATGATTGAAAATTTGTATTTAAAAAATATAAACCTCTGATAGATTTATTGCGTCTTATCTAACCGATAAAACATTTGTCGTCTTTCATTTACGTCACATATATTATCGATCTGCTTGCCATTCCGCCTTCTTACATTAAGGTGTTTCTTTAATTAGCCTAAGTCTTTGCAAGCAAACTTTTATCATGTCAAATAAATCGTGTTTTGAATTTATAAAAGTTGATATCTTCAAGAAAGTCCAGGTAACGCAATTAATATCCATTTCTAATATATTTTAACATCTTAACAGTAGGAGTATTTTCATGTTAAAGTCTTAACATGAAAATATTCCCATAACTAAGAATTTAAAACACATATAAAAGTATAAATGCTGTATTTTTTGCATGTCATGTTGGCTAAAATATTATTTCAGATATGATATAGGTTATATAAAGTTTTAACTTGTTTAAAATAGATAGATATCTATAAATCTTTATTTTGTATGTAATTAGTATAGAACTATTATATATTATAATTAAATACATATTTATTTATTTGTTTGTTTTATTTTAGCCATCAGCATGGAAGAAATTAAGAAATATTGTTCACTGGTCACCTTTTGTCCAAACTTATAAAAAACAAAGATATCCTTGGGTACAACTTGCTGGTCATCAAGGTAATTTAGTCATTTTTATGGATTTTTAAATGTTAAGTAATATCATAATTTGTGTATTCATAGATGAATTTAATTTTTCATATTAGAAATAATGCTAACTACAGTAATAATAATTTTGAATCTGTTATAGCAGTCAGAGATTCAATAAGACAACTTCTTTCATAAGAGACTAACCAATAGATTAATCAGTTTTTCTAAGAAAATAAATGTTCTTTCATTCACTGATTTGAAAATTTTATATTTTTCTTACCTTATTAAATTTTTAATTGTTGATGTTATATTCAATAAACATATAATCATTAATTCTTGTATTATGTTTCATTAAAAGTTAATCAATATTTATTTGGCCATTTTATATTGTCTTTGTACATTCTTTTGTTTTTNAATTTGAAGCTAATAGTAAATATTTACTGTCTTCAAACTCAAGAAATTTAAGGAGTTTATGTATATATATATATATTACTTATAATCTGTATAAGCTAAATCAATTTATACAATATTAATATCATATTTTCTAAAAAAATTGTAAATATATTAAATGTTATGAAAATAAATCAAATCGGCATTTTCCTAGTCAAATTTCACAAATGAAATTTTTATATGAAAAATTTTTTGAAATAAAATTTATGAAATTTTAACTTAAATGAAATTGAAGAAAATTTTTAAATTTCTATAGAGAATATTAATTTTTATCTTCCATTTAAAACCAATTTCAAATTGTAATATAAAATTTTTATTACTATGAATGCTCATCAAAAATAATAATGCAATTATATATAATAAATTAACATAAAAGTATTTGTTATAATAGGCTTTTATATAAGAGCATTTGTAATAATTTATCTGATGACTAATATCTATATCTTAAAACTATTAAAATTTCATTTATATATTTACATAAGATAAAAATTCTATTTAAATTATTGAATATGAAACTATTGAATGAATGAAACAGATGATTATTTTTGTATGCAATGTTATCTTGTAAATTTCCTGTAAATTTTATATATAAGACAAGGATATTTTTGTATCCTAAACAGATTTTAGTTTTCTTTTTTTTTTTTATATATATTATGAAAACAATATGTTTGATGATGATGTCAAAATTTATGAATTCAATAGATTGTACAAATATTTCTGAAAGTCAGTGTATAATAATTTTCTTTGTTGTATGTATATAATGATTTATATCAATAAAAATTTTCATGTAACACTGCTTTTTTCTTTAATATACTTTTCAGTTACTATAATAGGTAAATTTTTAAAATTCAAAACTTGAAAAAGTAATTTTACATTTAAATAATGTATTCCAATAATTATGATTGCAGCATTTCCATTGTTTGATTACAATTCAATTTCAATGATTGTAACTAAATTTATTATTACTTACTTATTTTAATTTGGGAATTTCTTTTTCTTTGAGTTGGTGAATTTAAATTGACACAAGGATAAAACTGAAAATTTTTGCCCAGGTTTTATTTTAAATTGTACTGTTAACATAGACATTTTTATTATAGTACAGCAGGGAAGAGCCCAAGATAAAAATAAATTCCTCCATGCAGGGACATTCAGAGGGGTAGATGGGGATTTTTCCAGGCTCAACGAAAACTTAGGCTGTACATAAATTATAATTCATGAATTGTCTAGGAAGTTTTTGGAATAAAGAGATAAATGTTTTCAGCAATATTAAATATCTGTCAATAGATTGAACATTTTAATTTAAAAAGGCAGTAAAAGTTTTTTTTTACAGCTGTAAAAATTTTTCAAACCACAAACTAATATTTTATTAAATTAGATGTGTCAAGGACTTACATTAATACAAAAGTATTCTATATTTGTGTATTTTTAAAAAATATATATTAGATATTTAAATATTTAATTTTTAAAAGAAAGGCCTATATTATTGGTAATATAATTATAATAAATATCTGAAATTTTAAAATGTAAAATTGGTAATTTAATATATAACATTAATCTGACATATAGGTCATTGGGTTAAGTAGGGATTGCTTTTAACTATTGTTTTATTGATCATACACAGGAAATTTCAAGGCTGGCAACCATGGTACAATACTAAAAAAACTATGTGGAAGAGAAGAAATATGTTTGGAACAGTTGATGAAAGATAGTCTAAAACCATTCATTCCAGAATATAAAGGAAGAATTGTATCAGATGATGGTGAAAGTATCCTTTATAGAATAGTAAACTATTTTCAATGGTCCGAAGAGCTATTATACATATTTATTTATTTGTTTGTTTTATTTTAGCCATCAGCATGGAAGAAATTAAGAAATATTGTTCACTGGTCACCTTTTGTCCAAACTTATAAAAAACAAAGATATCCTTGGGTACAACTTGCTGGTCATCAAGGTAATTNCTTAAATTTTTGAGTTCTAAGCAAATTTTTAAAATAATAATAATCATTTTGAATATGTAAATATTTAGTTTTTATATTATAAATAATGTTTAGTATCCAAATTACTATATATTTGTTCTTTTTTTAAATATAGGAAGATTTTCCTCTAATAGAAACTATTTAAATCAAATCATCATTAAAATCTTTTGATAAAGAGATTTTAAAAATATTTTCTATTTTATCAAGTGCTATGTTTTGCTTATAATAATAATTTACCCCTTCTATTAGTATAAAATGTAAACATTGAAATTGATTAAATTCTAAACATTTATTCAAATAAATTCATTTCTTAAATTATAAATTTATTTTTTACACAGATTGTTTTACACAAGATTTAATCTTCTAGAACAAAAATATATAAATTATAAGCTCAAAAATAAAATCAAAAGTATAATTTTAATTAAATGAATTTTATAATTATTATAATTAAATTGCTTTTTTCTCAAATTTTCAATTTTTTGGATTGTATTTAACATAGTTTTTTGATATATTGGTGCATTTTTTTTTATTAGAAATTGCTAACAAAAATTATTTTTTATGCCAAATTTACTGATATTCAAAGATTTATTGCATTAAAATCTGTTATATGCTGTTATAAAGTTTATTAACATAATATTTTAAAATGTTGCTTTTGTTTATGTACATGTTATGCAAATCTTGAGAATGACCTATTTCTCAAACTCAGATTCAAAATATTGTTGTATTCACATAAGGTTATATATAACAGTGAAATTAATTGAAATTTTAAATGCAATGTTTATTTTATAATGAAAATTTATAAAACTGACATGAAATTTTTATTAAAGTAGCATAGTTCATCGATAAAATTAAAATTCTATTTTATTACGCAGTTTTAAGACATATCAGGTTCATGTGCAGTATTTTTAAAATTTTGAAAAAATATTTTTTCATAATGTAGTTCATTAATTTTAAAAAAATTATAGGTATATAAATTATTACAATATAGTACTAAGGAGGAACTAAATAGGTTCAAATATGTTATTTTTTTTATTTATGATAATTTTTTAATTCTTCTCTAATGCACAGGGTTAAATCCTCAAAAATCCCTTTGTGCATAGCCTTGCTATCTATATATGAATTAATGACTAAAATAAAGTAATAATGGTAAATGAAGAGAATTTGATTAACTAACACCATTATTTGTTTATAGATGATATAAAAATTGATAAAGCAATTTAATTCATTATTTAAGGTTTGACACTATTTCAAGCTTATATATAATATTTAGTTAAAACTAAATTAATAATCATTCTTTTTTAAATTTGATAAATTGTTATAAATATCAATAAAATTGTAAGAAAAACAGTAGTGAAAGTTTTCTTTATAAATTCATGACGTAAAAAATTTAAACTTTATTTTAATTAAATTTGATATAAAAACTATATGTGGAGGTGTAGTAGATTATTAATTATACAGATATTCAGATGGAAATTTTTTATTGTAAGTTTTTCTTTAACATATTCTTCAGTATACTTAGAATTACAAGATTTATTAGGTGGTTTTGAAAACCCATGTGTTTTGGATGTTAAAATGGGAATAAGAACATATTTAGAAGATGAATTAGCAAAAGCTAGAGAAAAACCAAAATTAAGAAAGGTAAGAATGTATATGGAATCATTTAAATCAAATGTAATAAATAAATCATATTCTGTTATTTGCAAACTTTTTTTAATATTTCCATGTTACTATAAAAAAAATAATTATTGTACTTGTCATTAATAATAATAGTTTTATTACACTGAAACCATTAGTTTTATTTACAGTTAAGTTTAATTAACTTGTGAATTAACAAGATACATTGTTCTTTTAATTTCAATATTTCTTAACTAACTATGATCTTTTAAAATAAAAATATTTTGTGAAATACTGATATTATTTCATACACTTTTAGCATTTTTATCAAATACTCTAATTAAAATAACTTATTGAAAATATTTAAGGATATGTATGATAAAATGATCCAAATTGATTCTGAAGAACCAACGGAAGAGGAAAATAAGATGAAAGCAATTACTAAACCACGATACATGGTTTGGAGAGAGACTATTAGTTCTACAGCTAGTCTTGGGTTTCGGATAGAAGGAATTAAGGTAGATAAAAATTATCAAGTATATCTTAATTTCTTTTGAAAATAATGAAATATTTATGGAACTTAATTATCATAAATTTTCTGTTTAAAATTACTTTATTATTAATATTGTCATTTAGTTATAGATATGTATTAGAATAAATATAAAATTGTTTAAATATATTGAATATATATA
>NW_019384572.1:259195-267919 GCF_000671375.1 Centruroides sculpturatus | reverse complement strand
ATAATATAATATAATTAAAATATATGTATTATATGTTTAAAATTCAACTTTATATGCATTTAATATTTTTTATACTTCAAATCAATTGTTTGAATAAAAGTGATGAAGTCAAAAGTTACATTTTAAACTTTTTCAAAATTATATAATAAGCTGATATTGGAAGCTTCAGAGTGGAAAGAGAAAAAATTCTGAAATTAATTACACTTGTTAAAATTTAGGTCATAATTTTGTATAATTAAAAGTATTAATATAAAAATGAAAAATTCTCTTGTTAAATTAAAAAGTTTCACTATATTTCTGATAAGTGTATAGATAAAAAGCACTTAAAATTTATAAAAAAAATTTTTCTGAAAAGAGCAATTTCAGTTAGTTTCTAAAGAGAAATTAAAGTTATTTTTAATTTTTATTTTAAATCATGTATGAAATAAAATAAATTGAAATTAAACAGAAATAATTTTCAAAATAAAAAATATATGAAGAATAAAAAATTATCAAAAAGCAAGTATAATGATAAAAGATGAATTACTTAAAATTTATAAATTTAACTACAGTAATAAAACAAATTCAATCAAGAATTTTTATATTACATAAAATGGTGGATGACTTTTTATTTAATATAATCTAATAAATAATGACTTTAATCAAAAGACATTTTTTCAGCTATTTATTCCATTAAATAAATCAATAGTTTCTTTTATCTACCATTCTATTTGTTACAGATCATTATATTAATTTTTTATTTTATTTTTTAAAGTATTTTATATTTAGAATTATATTGAGTAAAGCATTGGTTATGTAAATTTTAAATGCTTGTTTTATGAAAAACTTAACAGTTCAATATTCATGGCAATTAAATTATTTGAATGTTTTAAATATCTTTAAAAGATTTGGTAAAATGGAACATTTTATGAATTGAACATTGTATTAATGTTAAAAATGTTCAGAACATTAAAAAAATTTTTCTATTATGTAAAGAACTTTCATAGAGGTTTTATAAGTGAGAAACATTAAAATTATACTAAAATGCTATTCTGAATACAGTAGAAGCTTATTAATCTTATACCTGATAATCTGAAATTGTATGATGATAATTTGACATGCTAATATATACAAATTTGAATTTGTTTGGACACACGGTGGTGCTAAAGATCCTAGCAGAAATACAGTACATATCTGGAAAGCAAATAAATATATGAATATGAATGACTGTAAATATTGATTCTGTGCAATAACATGCTTAATGTTTTTTGCAAGGACATTTGCAAAAGCAGTAATGACCATATTATTGCTCAAAATTAACAACCACCATATAGTCATGCAGTGTATCATCTTCAGACTGATTAAAGAGGTTGTGTAAACAAATTGGAAGCATGCAACTAATCACTCTGTTAAACAACTTGTGAAATATTGGAGAAACTGCTGAATGCAGCATTTGATATTTGCAGACATTCCATCTTGAAAGTGGTTGACTCAAGGTATTGTTGTTTTTTCAGTTGAGGTATGACAAAAGTGTTGAGCATCACTTGGGTCACAGCATTGCCATTGCTTTATAAAACAGTTAACAAGAAATGTTCATACTGGCAAGATAATGGCCATTTTAACTGATAAGAATGTCATTCATCAATTGTGGCCACTTTTATATCTAGAACTTGGCTGCTGCACATATACTTATCCAAAGGAACTGCTTTTGCATCCCTTCCTAAATGTGCCATAATGATGGAATTTGGCAAATATTTTTTATGGAAATAGCATCTGCATGTCCTGCAATGTCACTATACCATTCCAGATTTGGTTGCATTTGGACTGCTAATTATCTTTCCAGACTAGACAGTATTGATGGTGTACATTTCTTATCATTGATTAATATCTTATTTAAAATATTTCATCTGTAGTAATAGACTATTAAATAATTGAAATAACAATATAACTTTCTATTATAACACTAACATATTTCATTAAAAAGAATATAAAAACAGATTACTACTATCAATACTTTTCTTTATATCATATTTTAAACATTTTCAACATCAAATAAGTATAAGAAAATCAAAAGTTAATGTTTATATAATTAATATACTGTATACTATATAAATTTATTATACATTAATACAAGTATTACAGGTTTTCCTGGAAATCTTGTATTTTTATAATATTATAATTTATTTTTTATACATATTAAACTATTATTATTATTTTAATTTATAAATACATATATACTTAAATAGATTTGAATTTTTTCAGCAACCTGATGGTACATCAAGTAGAGATTTCAAAACAACTAAAAGCAAAGAACAAGTATCTTCTGCTATAGAAATATTTACTAACGGATATCCACATGCATTGGTAATTAATAATCAAAAGCTTCATGATAATAAATTAATAGTAATAAATAGATATAGTAAACAGTTATTCTGTGGAACTTATAAGTTAAATGTTTTTGCACATAAATTTAAGTATGGCCATTAATATTAAATTAATATTACAAAGTTGGCAATACATGAAGCAATTTGTAAAATATAATTTGAAATGAAAGAAATTTAAATATGTTTCTGTTGAAAATAAGTTACATCAATATAGAATTAACACAAATTCAAGAAATTGTTACAAGAGGTTAAAATAATAAAATGTTCACAACATAATTTTAACAATATTTTCTTGCAGATATAGAATATAGTGATTTATAAAAAAAATTCTAATTTATCAAAGATTCTGTAAAAGTTAAGTCTGTTTCCAAGAATTTAAATTAGGAACTAAAAAAGAAGTATTGAAACTATCTCTCTCTTTCTCAGCAATATTAATTATAATATATGAACACACCTGAATGCCGAAGTATTGAATTTTTGTACAAAATTTTCTTTTAAAAAAAAATTATTATTGGGATATTTATGTAATTTTAAAATTTTATATTTATAAATTTGAAATTGTTAAATATGTTTCTGATACTGTAATACTGTTTTAATCTAAAATTAAACAGAGATAATATACAGTTTTATATATCCACAGACAATTTGTAATATAGAATTATAAAAGTGTAGTTATTTTCTAAAATTTATCACTATCTTTAAACTGGAGTGCAAAACAAAAATACCATTCATTTTATTTCTATTCTTTTTATTCTTTAAATAAATTGAGTATTTAATAATTATAATGACTATTTTTTAAGGAGACTTTAAGATAGCCATTATTATTATTTCGTATTTTATTTTAATCTTATATAAAAAATTATGTAGTTTTTGATTTCTTCCAAATATAAAAAAATTTAAGTGACTTCAATATTTAAATCCATGCTAATGTTAATAAATTTTGTAATTTTTTCACTTGTTACAAACAATATAAAGAAATGGACTTCAAGCTTTCAATATATGAGGAACATTACTCACAAAAATTTAATTTTTGAGGAATCCACATTTAAAATGATAATTAAATACAATTATAGTAAATTATAACTTTTTAAAATTATTTATTTCTAAACATATTACAATATGTTTTATTTCAAATCATATTTCATAAAATTCATTTTTAGTTGTATCTTAAGTAATCAAATTATGTTCTAAGAATAATTTTATTTCCAGACAATGTATCTTCAGAGGTTAAAATCTATATATTCTACACTTGAAACATCTGAATTTTTTCTGACACATGAAGTAAGTGTTTTTTGAAAATATTTACCAGTATATGTAATAATTTTCTCTGTTACTTTACTATAATCTATATGTATATAGAATTTGAATAAAAATAAGAAATGTTGATATTTAATAATATAAATAATTTTATACATAAACAATAACACTTTGATTATAAAAAAATCACAAATGGATCAATTTCAATGAAGTTTCAAGCAGATTAAAACATTATTATTAATGTATTTTATTACTAGTAAAATATTGCAATAAATTGTTTTTATTCAAATTCTATACTCTCTATTCATTTCCAATAGTTACTAAGTATTTAGAAGTTTTAATAATAAGAAGCAGTATTTTGAAAAAAAAAATGATTTTACTATTTAAAAAAATCATTGTATTTAATGTAAAATAATAATTTGTAACTAAGAGCTATTTCTGGTAATTGATATCAGTAATTATGATTTATTTTTCTATTACTATTTTTACATTATTAGCCTGAGATAAAAGAAAATATTTTGATTTTTTATAAATGCATTATCAAGAAAAATTTTTGTTACAAATTATATTATTTTCTAAATATTTTTAATTAAACATATATATATTTCATAAACTGATGATATTTACTTTTTTTTTTTATAGTTTATTGGAAGTTCTTTGCTATTTGTTCATGATAAGCACAAGGCTAACATTTGGCTAATAGATTTTGCTAAAACATGGCCCCTTCCAGAAGGTGTGCATGTATCTCATTGCAAATATTGGAACGTTGGAAATCATGAAGATGGTTATTTAATTGGTTTGAAGAATTTAATCAACATATTTCAAGAATTAATAGGCAGAAAAAATGAAAAGAAATTTGAACTATTAAATGAAGAAAAGAAATCTTTGTAATATAAGTGTCATATTACAATATTTTATACAGTATATCTAGATAACAATTTATGCAATATTCCAAAGTTAAATACAGTAATAATAAGCACAGATGAATCTTTTTTTTATATTCTTTACAAATTATAGTTAAACAATTTTATAATATTACCTTCATAATAGTTAGCATATTGTTAAATTTAACAAAATGTACAAAGTTATCATCAGCCAGTAAGGAGTCATCCTTACTATGAGGGATCAGAGTTCAAGCCCAATCCAAACACTATAATTTATCACATATGAAGATGTTCCTCATTTCTTACTCATGCTGGATGACTTTATTGTAGATCAGGCCCATCTAAAATCGATACAATTTCAGCTGGTCATTAATCCTAAAACATTAATGCCTCATAACTAATCCATCATGAAAAGTTGTCAGATTATGAAATCTAAGGAATATTTTTGTCAATAATACTTCAAAAATTCCACATGTAAATTTATCAGAAACTTTTTTTTATTGGAATTATATACAATTAAAATTTTATAGTTGTACTCAGTCAAATTTTGAACATATTTTTATACTCTGCCATTAATTAATAATAATAAATTATTACAAACTAAAATCATTTCATAAAATGTTATGCTATTATTCATTACATGTTAATTAAAGAGTAATCAGTTTTAAGGCAGGAATTATTTTTTTCTTTATTTCTAAACACTTTTGAAATCCATTCATTTTGTGTTCAGAAGAATGCAATATCTTTACAATTAGCATTCCAATTCTCAAAAACATTTAAGGAAAAACAAAATGAAAAAAATGTTACTCAAAGTTGAATTATTCTTTAAATGTTTAAAATTGTATTCTATATACATTTTAAACCTTTGTAAAATGTATATAGAATTATAGTTTAAATCCAAATGTAAGTTGTTGCATCATTCCTTGGGACCAATAATAAGAAATTTTAATTTATCTCTTTTAATTTTACATATTTTACTTTCTGATCTAAATACTTTCTTATAAAAAGTACAAAATTTAACCTGTTTTAATGATTCTGTTGGCTAAACATACTTAATATATCATTTCTATCTTTATTTTAACAAAAACTTTTTTATGATTGGAAATTATTTTAAAAAACCTGATGGGAATAAAATTTAAATTATAATGCATTACTAGAAACTTTGAATTCAGATCTGTTAATTACAATAAGAATATAATTGCCAATGTTATTAAATGTTATTGCAGATTATTGGAAAACATTCCAACAAAATGAAAATTTTATATTTAGAATTTATTTCTTAACTGGTTTTAACTTCCATATATAACTATTTCTTAATAAAAACTAATTTGGTAAGATATTCTTGTCCTTAATCAGTGTTTACTGATTAATCTTCCAGAAACTATAAAACTTGATTCATTATTTTGAATATTTTAAAATTTTAATGATTATTATTTTAATTATAAAATAAGATATACTATTTGATTCTGTTGCAATGTATAATAATAATATATAACAATGGAGTACAACATAATCCAAGTGATTTTTAAGCTTTATGTACATCAGGATAATTACTGGCATTTTGCCTATTCTAGTCTAGTTTGTGTCTGTTAAATATATTTATTTGATGTAAAATTAGTAAGATAAGCAAATTTCTCAGAGTTTGTGAATTTCTATGCTTTGAGATATAAGAATGATCTTTCAGACTAATGCAAACTATTACACTATCAACCAATTTAAATTTAATTTAGCTGTGCCATTTAATTTTAGTTGATATATCATCATCTTGGTGCTGTTTTTCACTGCAATTATAATTCTTTTTCAATAATAATTGTTGATGACATTGTATATTATTGCTATTCAGTAAAATAAATGTATACATATTATTCATGGTTCTGTGAAATGAATCACCATATTGTACTTTCTTAGAACCATAACTGTACTGTACATGATTTCTGAATTTGAAGCTAATAGTAAATATTTACTGTCTTCAAACTCAAGAAATTTAAGGAGTTTATGTATATATATATATATGTTTTTTTTTTAATTTTAAAGTATGGATGGCAACGTGGTCAAACCGCCATTGGTACACGAACTTTTTCACGTTGTAATTTCTGTACTACGTAAAATAATTGTTTCTTTTCATTAAAAATACTTCAAAATGGCTAATTACGATGGTCATGTTGCCAAAAGACAAAAGACAGATGGCGATAATAGAGTAAGTATTATGTAAATTACTAATAAGCATAGGATAACACGTATTAGCTAAGGTCGAATTCAACTAAATGCCGGTATATGGTTTATTCATGTCCATGTCTTACATGTGTATATTTATTTTTGTACATGTGTGTATGTAATATTATTTATATTTACACGCGCTATTTATGATTAAAACAATTTCAACATACATCGATAGTTTTTCAATTGTTGGTATGAAATAATTGGTAATTGATCATAAGTGTAAGCTGAAAACTTCTAGAGTAAACCAAGGAAAAACATTCATTCATTCTTTCTTTGGTTTACACTTAACAAACAGATGAAAAGATCTATTTAGAGATTCTCAATACAATGTTTAAATCGTCAATAGGTTTTCAATAGGCAAATATTGTTTGTCGTAGTTTTTATATTTTAGCATTTACAATGGAAGTATCTGTGTATTTTTCTCATGTTTTTATTTTATTTAATTATTAATACTACACTAGATTTAAAAGTTTTTATTTTCTCAATTACAGAATTTTATTGATTCAAAAAGATTTACCTTATTTACTCGCATATAAGACAAGGTTTTTATTCATTTATCACAGCTTCAAATTCCTAGGTCGTCCTATACATGCAAGCAAAAGATTCTTTGCATTTTTGCAAATATTTTTTGTGAACCGTGTATTCAGATTTTTTACCAGATGCTTACCCTCATGTATTTAAAAACATAAGTATTTTTTGGATTGTTCTTGTA
This sequence comes from Centruroides sculpturatus, assembly GCF_000671375.1. Classification (NCBI taxonomy): domain Eukaryota; kingdom Metazoa; phylum Arthropoda; class Arachnida; order Scorpiones; family Buthidae; genus Centruroides; species Centruroides sculpturatus. Next base: position 260,483 of record NW_019384572.1, on the reverse strand, counting down.
TATTGTCAGAAGTAATGATGAATAGCAATAGGAAAAGCAAAGCTTTTGAATTGAATTCCAGATTGAAATTCCAAAATCACACGGGAGCATGATATAAGTTTTAATTCATTCCCATGTGAAAACAGATGATTATTTGGAGATCAGAATTCAGAGAAACTTGTAAGTGTAATCAACAGAGAGTGGATTCGACTGTTAAGAATTGGCAAAAAAGGTTCTAGATTGTCCAGCTTTATATGAACAAATTATATTGTCGATTTTACAAGATTTTTTTTAAAGTTTAAAATAACAGTACTTTTTGTGGGACAATGTATGCATTTACATGCATTTGATATTTTACTTGTGATTAAATGAAATAAAATTAGAATTGTATTAATAAATCTAATTTTCTTTATTTTGATCTTTAAAGTCGCATCTTGTCCTATATAAAAGGTCATCTTATATGCAAGTAAATACGGTAATATTATTATTATTATACCGTGTTTCCCCGAAAATAAGACATCCGCAGAAAATAAGACCTAGCACAGATTTTGCTGAATTGCGAAATATAAGACCTCCCCCTGAAAGTAAGACCTAGTGAAGTTTTTTTTTAGTCGTAACGGTCATCGACAGATGGTTGAAAGTACAGCCACTGATTGGTCAGCAGACAATTACGCCACACGGCATGATTTGCATAAGACTATGGCTTGGGAATCACAGATTTGCATAATGTTATCGCTGGTGATCGCTAATTGGTCGGTTGGGAATCACGCCACATCACATTTGCATAGTGCTACGGTTCAGTAAGCACTAATTGGTCATCGAGCTCGATGTGGACACTATAAAAAGGTTAAGTTGAATGTGTCGCAAGGTGTTCTCTCGAACCTGTTTAGCGTATTGTTCAACAATAAATGTGAATTCGTCTTCATGGAAATATAAGACATCCCCCTGAAAATAAGACCTAGTGCATTTTTTAGAGCAAAAATTAATATAAGACACTGTCTTATTTTCGGGGAAACACGGTACTTGATTGTGTCTATGTAAGTAATCTGTCTGTGCCAAGAGCTTGCAACCATAAGTGATGTGTTGTATAGTATCTGGCATGATGTGACATTTTCTGCATGTGTCATTTGTGAGTGTTGTATCTTTGAGTATGTGTTTTCTGTAGTTTTTAGTATTTATGACCTGATCCTGTATGGCAATCATGAATCCTTCCGTCTCCCCAAAGAGGCATCCCCGATCTAACCAGCTGTTTGACGCAGTTTTGTCAACAAAATCCTGGGCCAGGTCGTAAGGATGCCTGCCATGGAGA
>NW_019384572.1:251133-258106 GCF_000671375.1 Centruroides sculpturatus | reverse complement strand
CGGAAATCGCAATAAAAAACATAATTTTTTAAACATATTTAAAAATATACATATATAGTATTCACCCTACTATAAACCCTTCGCCTCCTGTAAGTTTTATGAGAATGTCCCGGGAAATCCAACACCAACTGTTCTGAAGGTCATCTAGCTGTAAACACAATGACTCATCAGTGTCAAATTTCGCAGAAAGGGGAGACAATGGAAAAGAAAGTTTGAAGCTTTTTCTTCAAAATTAACGCATTTCTTTCATTTTTTTCAGTTTTAAGTATTTTTTTATGTTTAATTACATTAACATTAAAAATTGGAAAGTACCAAAAGAGTTAAAAAATTAGCACAAGCTCATGGATGCAGCAAAAATCTGATTGTTAGATTAGCTAAAAACATACAGAACAGCATTAATAAAACACAGCTTAGTAATGATAAGCAAAATTCAGAAACTTTACCCCAGAAATTTATAGCAGTGCACTATGATCCAAGCCTTACTTCTACATATAAAACACTAGCAAAACATATGAATGCTAGAATAGCTTATAGATATAATTCAATTGTAATTAATTAACTAGCTAATGGTAAAGATTCTATAGATCAGAACTTAGCTCCTGGAGTATATACTATACTGGTGTTGGATGATAGATTTGGTAGAAAGTTAATTTAAAATACACAGGCACTACTAAAAGATCATTAACCAAAGGCTCAAGGAACATAAATGTGATGTTCATACAAATAGTCTATCCATAGCGCTTGCCGAATTTGCAAGCAAGCTGGGGGTGTTGGCATGTTAGGACCAGGCTAAATTATTAAAAAAGATAAATGACGTCAACAAATTATGATCAATGGAAGTATTTGAAATCTTTCAAGCCTCTAGAAAGAATGAATGCATTAATTTCAAGGAGAAGGAAATGCTTATCCAAAGCTTGGCAGTCTCTAGTTGATAAAATGAGGGAGGAGAATGACTTGGGCTAGACTTAATGTTAATTATTAACATGTGTAATTTTTTGGGCTGCAATTTGAAAAAATTGTAGACCTAAATTTCCACTGTCGCACATCTGTCTGTCTTTTCTTAACCTTGAGAGCTGAATTAGATAGATGAAATCTGAGACCAGATATGGAAACCTTAGGGCAGGAGGCCCCAATTGACTGTATATGAACTTCTGGGTAGCATTGGAAGTCATGTTGTTTCAACTCAAAAGTTTTTCCCTGAAAACAGTTAATAGATGATCAGCATGCCCCAGAGGCCCACCAGTGGCCAAGTGGTCTTCTTACCCTGAACACTGGGAGTTTGGTCATGGGTTCGTGCCTTGCTTGGACAGACTGGCCATGTGGAGTTTTCTCCACGTCTGTAATGCCTAAATAGGGACCAGTTTCCCTTAAAAAGACCTCCCGGAAGGCATCCCCATAGGCAGATCGCCCAAGNAATCTTTCAAGCCTCTAGAAAGAATGAATGCATTAATTTCAAGGAGAAGGAAATGCTTATCCAAAGCTTGGCAGTCTCTAGTTGATAAAATGAGGGAGGAGAATGACTTGGGCTAGACTTAATGTTAATTATTAACATGTGTAATTTTTTGGGCTGCAATTTGAAAAAATTGTAGACCTAAATTTCCACTGTCGCACATCTGTCTGTCTTTTCTTAACCTTGAGAGCTGAATTAGATAGATGAAATCTGAGACCAGATATGGAAACCTTAGGGCAGGAGGCCCCAATTGACTGTATATGAACTTCTGGGTAGCATTGGAAGTCATGTTGTTTCAACTCAAAAGTTTTTCCCTGAAAACAGTTAATAGATGATCAGCATGCCCCAGAGGCCCACCAGTGGCCAAGTGGTCTTCTTACCCTGAACACTGGGAGTTTGGTCATGGGTTCGTGCCTTGCTTGGACAGACTGGCCATGTGGAGTTTTCTCCACGTCTGTAATGCCTAAATAGGGACCAGTTTCCCTTAAAAAGACCTCCCGGAAGGCATCCCCATAGGCAGATCGCCCAAGCGTTGCATTGCCATAACTTAACAAACAAACAACAAACATCAGCTTGACTGTTAAAGGAAAAGTGTGATGTACAGGGGCAAACCACTACTATTTGAGATGGAGAGCATATATTTTAAATTAAATAAATTAAAAATATGATTAAAAATTGCAGCCCAGCATTGTGGTGATGTCACAATAAATAATTGTTTGGTAGTTTATTATTTTTACATGAAATCTGTCACAAAATATATAACCCGAAGAATAAATTGTTTTATATAGTCGTAAAATTTTATAAAGTAGCCTGTTTTATATCTATTATAAATTTAATATTCTAGATAAAAATTTGAAGGTGTTTATTAATTTTCAGAAATTTTGCTATACTGATGGGAATTTGTCAAGTGTTTTTAATTACAATTAAAATTATTTTTTTGGATAGTGTTATTTTATGTTTTAATTTTAATATGTCAAATTTTGAAATACATAAATCATTCCTTTTCAAATGTTGTAAATTTAAAATAAACTGTTATAGTTCTGCCATTAGAACTCAGTTCTTTTATTTAATTTTGTAATACTTTTCCTGTTAGCAACAGAGTCCTGCTGGTTGTTATGTAACTCCTTTCAGGGGAAATTTTTGAACTGAAATAATGTGACTTTTAGTTTGCATTGGAAGTTAGGAATCCCTGCTCCTAAGATTTTTATATTTGGTCTTGACTTTCATGTATCTAATTTCGTTCTCAGCATTAAGGAAAGACGGACAGATGACAGTGGGAATTTATAAGTACAGTTTTTTCAAATTGCAACCGAATAATATCTAATTATTTAACTCTTTAAATGTATATTTCTTATATACTTCTTATAAAAGCTTAAGTAAATTGATTTTTAATATGCTTCTTAAACTTATTAATTAAAGTTTATTTTTTCTCAGTATATAAAAGGTATGAATTAGAATTTGCAACAATAATAAACATTTTTTAATCACTTAAAGATCATGTTTAGTTCATCTATACCAGTAAGTTTTCAAAATCATAATCAGAAGAATAATGTATAGTTCTTCTGTTTTTCTGCTGTCGGTATTGGTTTTGCAGCAAGAAAACTTTTATCCATTAGCATATTATTTTTAAAACAGTTAGTTTATTAGCTGTAAATAAGAGTTACAGAAAAATAATCATTTTTGCAATATGTTTTATAATGTTTCTTTTATTGCAATCATAGAGTAGTTATCTTAAAAATGTTTAGTCATAATACAATTAGTTGTATGGTTGGTTAAAAATAATTTTTCTTTTGATTTTGTGGATATTTGGCTGGATAAGTGTAGTATGTAACACATTTGACCCTAAAAAAAGGAGCTTTATTTCTAATACTTTACAATAGTATTACATTTAGAGATAGGATTACACTTAGGGGTACAATTAGAAATTTACTGAATTCAAATATCTCAAAGAATGTATGGCTTTAGTAGAATTTTTAATTTTTACTTCTCAATACTGGATTACTAATTTCCAATTTGGATACTGGCTTATTCTAACATTTCATTAACTTACAATCCACAGTTCTAATGCTTTATTTCCAACTGAAGGCATGCCTTCGCTTGGAAATAAAACCTTTGAACTGCTGGATTTTTTTATGCACATTAGTGGCATTATAATAATAATGTAAAATTTCATGTAAATTATTTTGCATTTACAAATAATTTTTTATGATAAATATTCATTTACTTATCAGAATTCTAAATAAGTTTTAATAAATATTTTTATTGTATGCAAGTACAGTACATTAGCATGATTATGCAAATTAGCTAATAAGCTGCAAAGCATTAATATAGCAGTTGTGATTTAATAAAACAGTTCCAAAAATTTGGGATAATAGAAATAAAAAAGTCAGCAGTGTGAGTAAATACAGTAAAACCTCGATAATTGCATATTCAGAGAACCAAAATTTTTGGAATGTGCAATTTGATAGTTGATAAATAATCAAAATTTTACTTAAATTAAGTAATCAGAAATCAATTGTTGTTTCATCTGTCACATTCCTTGTTTGTAAAGGCTGTCACATCTGCTAAAATATGGCTGATATTTTCAGTGTACTGCTCAGAGGAGGTAGCTGTCTAGTAATGTTTTTAATGCTGAAACAGCCTCTTGTTGGATATTTAGCTATATTATCAGCTTCATCTGCCTTATCATCATCACTATCAGATGCATTTTCAGCTTCATTATCTGGATTATCTTTGCCAATGTAAAGGTTTGCATCAGCTTCAAAGTAATCAAACATTTTACATGTTATGACATTCAGTTGGTTCCACAGTTGTTGGTTGCTCTTCAAACAATTTTCAGACATATTAGAAATTACATTTACATTACAAGATAAATTCTCTGCTTTCTTGAAGCAACAATCTAAGAGTATAGTTTTAGAAGCCATAAGATCTCAACTTTCTTGATTCTGTCACATGCCCATGGGGTGTGACAGAAATTTCATGTCCATTTCAGAATGTATTTTTCTACATTCTGATCTAGTTTCAGTTTCTTTTATAAGATATTGAACTAGTGTGACTCCTGAGATTTTTACATTTTTGGACTCAGGCCTTGAAACATTGAGAAACACAAAAGTTGGTTTTTTCCTACGAGGGGGGACCCAAAAAAAACTGAACTGAGAGCGCGCTGCCATTCGTAGACATAGTAGAGAGTTCTCCTGTTACATGGGGTTAGTAGAGACCTTCACGAAACAGCTGTGCAGATGGCATCAGTTTGTAGGTTTACATTTGAATGTACTGTTGTGTTTCTCTTACTGTTATTTTGTTCGACCTGAAAAGTTCTGGGCGTCCTTCGACATCTCAAAACAATGAAAACATTGAAAACATCTGCAAAAAAGTGTTAAGACATCTGCAAGAGGATGTGTGAAGGAAATGCCTGGAACTTTGGCGATCAGGTGACTGGTTCCTTCATCATGACAACGCCCCCGCACACATGGCCTTATGAGTGACCCACTATTTGTCCTCTTGGAGATGACGTGTTGTTCCCCACCCTCCATATTCACCAGACTTAGCCCTGTGTGACTTTTTTTTGTTTCCGAGAATGAAGAAAAATTTAAAAGGGAAGCGTTTTGATGATGTGGAGGCGGTAAAAACAGCTTCGCTAAGGGCACTGGACGATATCAAGGTTGAAGAGTTCCAGAGATGCTTCAAACAATGGGGAAAAATACTTCACAAGTGCATCGCATCTAATGGAGAGTACTTTGAAGGTGACTGAAGAAATTTAAAAAAATTTCTTCAGTCACCTTCAGTCAAAAATTTAAAAAAGTTAATAAATAAAGTTTTTATACAAAAAATCCAGTTATTTTTGGGTCTCCCCACATATATATGGATATTAGTGCATTTGTTGTGTGTGTGGGGCATTCTTATATTAAAACCTACCAGATATAATTACAGTAACAAGTGACTAAAGGCTAGATAATTGTTTTTCTCAACTCCATAGAAAAATTAATCTTGAAATTATTTACTTGATTGTTACTTGTTTTTTATTCACTTTAAAGCTTAATAACTCCTGTGCCTTTTTCAAAAATTTCTGAAATTTTACAGCAAGATTTGTATATTGGGGAAATGTTTCTAGAGATTTTTAGGAAAATCAGACCATTGATTCAAGAGATAATAATTAAAGCAGTGGGAGCTTATCTCAAAAAGCTTGTTTTGAAATTGAAAAAAATTTCATAAGGCTTAATTTTGAGGTTAGTGATGAGTTTTTATTCAGTAAACTAAAAATTTGTAAGTTTTTTTTCTCTTACAAATTTTTAGTTTATTGAATAAAAACTTATCTCCAACCTCAAAATTAAGCCTTTTGCCTTTTTATTTAACCTGAAAAACTTTATTTAAGGATAATTTGAATTAATGCTTATAATTGTCACAGATGCACTTCTGATTATAAGACCAATAAAATATATATAAATTATATATATTATTGTGAAAAATAGTAACAGTAATTAATTAGTATGAAGTACAGTATTGTTTACTATAAGTAATAGATATGTATTACTGTATATCAATGGTGTGGTTTTCTTTATATTCTTTTAAACAATTGAATTTTTTAAAAGAATATACAGTATTATTGTTTATTAATTAGCATGTTGTTATGTTTACTATGCATATGTTGAGAAGTATTGTGCATTCTAGTTGGAAGTGCAGTGTGTCTATATCAGGGATAAGCAACCTTGATATAGACAGACATGGAGCTTTATGTGGATCTTTTATAAGTTTCTGCAGTTTTTCACTTTATCAATTAAAGGTTATTTAAATTTGATTTTAATTTGCTCTAATATTTATGTTTATTTCCTTTTATGTATAAATATATACTGCCTATCTATTTTAGAATATGAAAAATTTTAATTTATATTTTCATAGAGTGCTTATGGTCAGTTTGGAGATTCTTATGGAGGTGGTGGTGGTTACAATAACAGAAATAGAGGGTAAGTGTAAATTTAAATTGAATAAAATATCACAAAAAAATAGTAAAAATTTGAAAAAAATGTAATTGAGAAAAATTGGAAATTGTAATTACAAAAAAATCAGACTTATGTGAAATTTATTTTGAAATACAGTGGTACCTCAGGATACGAATGCCCCAGCATACGAAATTTTTAGGATACTACATGAAATTCAAACATATTTTTGCTCCACAATACGAATAAAAACTCACCATACGACATTACATTAGTTTGCAGCGCCATTTTTTATTCACTTCTGTTCGTTGGTCTCAGTCCACGTGTTTGCTTTCCCATGGAAGGATCTCACTCAATAAAGGAAATCTTGAGGTATTATCAGAGAGTGACTGATTTTATTGAAAAGAAACATTCTGAAAAGGTTCACACTGGCTGTATTGCTGCTCGGAGTAATGACATTTGGCTAAGTCATTTTAGAAACATTTTAAAAAGTAGGTTCTTTGAATAGATATTTTACCAAGCGACGTCTATCCAGTGAAAGTACTGGTGGAAGTGAAGGAAAGAAAGCAAAAAGCAGTGAATAAAAATT
>NW_019384572.1:242803-250461 GCF_000671375.1 Centruroides sculpturatus | reverse complement strand
TTTTAAGTTATTGTTACATTATGTTATGTAAGTTAAGTTTTAGTATCATTTCCCATCTCTCTCTTCTGCCACCAATTTACACATCCAACGTTGTCTATCCTCAAAGGTAAAGTGCAAATAAAACTACATTTTTTTTTAATCAATTATTATTCTATTATCATTATACATTTACAACTACAAAACACATTTTTCAGTGTTTTCCTTACTATAGTTTTTTTTTATTATTTTTTTAATGTACTACTTAGCTTTAATTTGAGTGTGTTTTTTGTGTTGGAACGAATTATATGGTTTTACATGTAATCGTATGAGAAAAAATGATTCATCTCACGACATTTTCATGATACAATTTCAGTGTCGGAACGGATTAATTTCGTATCCTGAGGTAACACTGTACAAAAATTTTTAAAAGTTAAGATTGAACATTAAATATAGATTAATTAAATAAAAACACATGTTTATTTTACAATTTTATTATTTGTCTTTTTATATAATAACAATAAAACCAATTACAGCAAATTAATAATCATTTTGTCATAATCAATTCTGAAACCATGTCTCCTTTTATTTTGTTTTTTTGTGTCACAACTAGGTTCATAGATATTCCTGAATATAGAGTGATGTCAAAGATGCCCAGTGTCTATCTATGAACCTAGTTGTGACAGAAAAAAGAACTGATCTAATTTGCTGACTCAGGACACTTCAGGACACATAGATAAAACAACTTTTTGCTCCATTCTTATTTTGCATGTTTCATTACTGAACATGTTATTGTTATTGTACAATGGTGGTTAGTAGGCTAAATGCAATGTGCACTCCACAAGAGATTACTTCAGAAGACTGGTCTGTCTCAAAAAAAAAAAAAAAGTATACCTCTGAATTTCATCAGGTCTCAAAAAAGTGGAACCTAGATGAGCAGAGATCTGCTACTCACAAATGAATGCAGAGAAGTCTCTTCAGTAGTTTCATAAAAGCAGCAAGAAAGTGAGGAGAAGCATTTCAGTTTGTACAGATGTTTATGAAAGTGACCAAAGTCAGTAACAACTACAGTCAAAACACAAACAAGATTCCTATCAAAAGATAGGAAATCCTTAGTTCACCTCTGTACAGAGTAGGCTGGCAAAAAGGTCTTGCTCTGCTTTAAACCAGAGTTAATATCTACTGCTTAGAATGATTGCAGATAGTACAAATTTTAACAACTATAAAAACTATTATAAGAAATACCAACAGCTAATAGCTCTTGGTATTTCTTATACAGTAGAGCATCGGTTATCCGAATCAATTGGGGACTGAGGTTGTTCAAATAACCGATTATGTACGAAAAAATATATTAACCTATCCCGTGTTGAAATTTTTCTCCGTTGCGTGTCGCTTCGAGTTGAATCTTCGTCGATGTTAAGCCTAACGTATACTTTTTAAAATAATAATCGTGGCTATTGTATCGTTAAAAATTATTTCTTTATTTCTTACAAACAAAATAAATATATTGAAAAATATAAAAACCAAAAAATATATACTTTAGATGATCTAGTATCAAAAAATGTTCGATTCAGCAGGACACACAGTCTTCAGAAAAACACCACACAAAAGTGCCAGTGCTGCCAGCTAAAAAACACACACCAACAAAAAAAATATTAGAGTAGCCAAAGATTGCAGCGCCACAGCACTAGCAAAAATTTAAATTTGCCGACTGGAATGCTTTCGGATAAACAACGCTCTACTGTAATACTTTTTATAGGGCCTGAAACAAGAAATACCAAGAGCTAATAGCTTTTGGTATTTCTTGTTTCAGGCCCTACAAAAATATATGATATATTTTGTTTAGCCAGTAAATCAGCACTTACATAGATAGCAATGTCCTTATGTGCTGAAGTAGCTTAATGAAAATATTTTCAAATTAGTTCATTTTTAATTTTAATTCAGTTAATTATTATTTTTAAATTTATTAAATTGAAAAAGTTTTTAATTTCTTTATTTTTATTTATACTGGTAATATAGTTAATTAATTGATATTTCCTGTTGTCAGTGAATGTTAAGTAAATATTCAAGTTTTACAAATCATTTAAGAATCATTTAGAAATGAAACTTGAAAAATGACTATTAGTTGCATTATACTAAATTATCGTATTTACTTGCATATAAGACAAGGTTTTTATTCATTTATCACAGCTTCAAATTCCTACGTTGTCTTATACACAAGAGCAAAAGATTCTTTGTGTTTTTGCAAGTAATTTTTGTGAACCATGTATTTACATTTTTTACTGGATGCTTACCCTCTTGTATTTAAAAACATAAGTATTTTATCTGGGTTGTTTGGATTGTTCTTGTATATTGTCAGGAGTAATGATGTATTGAATAGCAATAGGAAAAGCTTTGCTTTTCCTATTGCTATTCATCGTTACTCCTGAAATCCCAAATCACACAGGAGCTCAATATAATTATTCCCATGTGAAAACAGATGAATATTCAGAAATCAGAATTTGGAGAAACTCATAAGTGTAATCAATTAAGAGTGGATTTGACTTTTAAGAATTGGCAAAAAAGATTTCTGATTGTCCAGCTTTACATGAACAAATTATGTTGTTGATTTTACAAGATTTTACCTTAAAGTTTAAAATTCCAGTAATTTTTGCAAGGCAATGTGTGCATTTACGTTCATTTGATATTTTACTTGTGATTAAACGAAATAAAATTAGATTGTACTAATAAATCTAATTTTCTTTATTTTGATCTTTAAAGTCACACCTCGTTCTATATGCAAGTAAATATGGTGTTTAAAATTTTTTAACTTTACAGGTCAGAAGAAGAAAAAGTAAATCATATTTTGTTAATGACAATTCAGAATCCTGCTTATCCTATTACAGTGGTAAGTTTTAAAGTTTCTTAATATTTAAAATCTGTTAAACGCACTATTTCATAAGTTTTATAATTTTTTTTCATGTTTCTGATAAATTTTTAGGTATAAATATATGATGAGAATATTATAACATTGATAATAAGTTAACTAAAAAAAGAATAAAAATATAAATAAGCTTACTTTTGCCTTTATTACTTGAGTTAAAATGAACAACTTTCAGAATACACTTTAAATTTAAATGCAAAAAATAATAGAACACATTTTATCTTAATTTCAAATCTATAAAAGTAAACCACTTTTTACAATTATTTTGTTTTCTTTACTCCTTTTGCCTATGGATACTAAGAGGATGGACTTTTTTTGAACCCATTATGGGTTAGGTCAGGACCACACTGGATTGGCCTGTTGGTGAGGGATGTGGCTTGACATACTGGGATGAACCACTTCTTGAAAAATTTCTGGAATTTATTGATTGTCTAGATTTGTTCTTGGTTTCTCAGAGCAGCAGCCTGACACATTAACTGGTTAATTATCTAGCTATCAACTGGTGATGTTAAGAGGATTGAGAACCTGAGGAAACTCTGCCTCTCATGTATTTGTAAGGTTTCACTAAATATAAGTGATTACACTCAGAAATTCCTGACACCAAGAAGCTTATGCCTACTATTCAAGTTGAGCATTTTGTGGATGGCAATAATGTGGTCTTGTATGTGAGACTAAAATGATGGGGTAGGAAATGATAGGATTCAGTTGAAAGAAGTCACTCAACACAATTAAGTACACTGCAACATTTATTAGATGGCATGAAAGTTTTTACAGTATGCATGTAAGTAAGATAGTATTCACAGTTGCATGTGTTATTGTTGCAGAGAGGGTTTACAAATTTTGATACATTCAAAATTTACTAAATGCACTAAAAGATAAAAAAATACAGTAATTTTTTCAGCTATCACAGAATTGTTGAATTTATTATGTAACCAAAATAAAAGCTGGGATGCTCATGGGAAATTCATAAAAAATATATAGAAAATGTAACTAAGAATATTTGTAAATCTATTAATTAATTAAATATCTAAAAAGTATAATAAGTATTGAATATAACTTTAAAAAAAGGTCAGTCTGTTGAATATTTGAAAAGGTAGTTAATCAAGTTTTACAGTAGAACCTCGAAAACTCGGCCTAATGTGGACCGAAGGGTGGCCGAGTTTGTGAAAATGCCGGGTTATCGGGAATGGGGTTCAAAAAAATAAGTATGCGTGTTTCCTCAGAAAATACTGTACTGTACTTGTATGTATTGTTTACNTTATTACACAAATATCTAATTAATAATTATATTACGATACGAATACAAGACAAAGTATTACCAAACAATAAAAATAGCATTACTATATTACCAATATGATTTTAAATTATACAATTATTCTTTAAATGAAAATTATTATTTCTTTTCAGTTCCTTTATAAATATGTAATATATAAATTGTGTAATGTTTTGTAATATGTAATTTGTTGTAAAATCTATACTTTGAGTGCTTAAAAAATTTAAAATGTATGTATGTATGTATGTATGTATGTTAAATTGATAAAACTTTATCAATTAATTTGTTAATAGGAGAGTTTTAAAAAGTATCAATAATACAAATGAAAATTTGATGTTTAACAGACATTACTTTGAGAATGTTAGAGTAGAAAAATATTTTTATATTGATCAAATATATTTAAATTTCGCAGATTTTTCAAAGTGATAACAATGTGAATATATTTATTATTAACTTCAACAAACAGATATGTTATAATTAAACGAAATGTTTAAAAGATAAATTTTGTTATATAATAATGAATGAGGTTGAGGCCGAAGTTTTAAATGCGAAAACGTGTACGTTGGATGTTCAGCGCTGCTTTCCTGTAAGCCTAGAAGTTTGACAATGGTGTTTAGATAGTCAGTGGAATCGTGCTCGACATTCCAAACACCATTGTCAAACTTCTAGGCTTACAGGAAAGTGGCGCTGAACGTCCAACATTCGCATTTAAAACTTTGGCCTCAACCTTGCTATTAAATCCAGAATTTACTTTTATGTAACTAAATTTTGATATTTATAAATATGGACTATTCAGTTAAAAAATATAGTAAACAAATAATTCCAATAAAAACATTCAACAAAATTTAATTTCCAAAAGCAGATATATACTTGTACATGTAATGACATTCTTTTTAATAATGAACTTGATTTTTATGTGGTTTTTGATAATAAAATTAAACCACATATAAAAAATAGACGAAGACGAATCGAAAGTATCGTGAGCGCATATTATGATGTATGCATAGGCATATGTGGACTAGAGAGATAGAGGAAAGAGAAAGGAAAGAGCAAAAACGAGCGCTTAAAAAGGATAGGCAGGGTCAGACCCTCAGATGTGCGAGGATTCTCCAACGATAGGTGTGTACGTGTGCTGATATTTGTAATTATAAATTGTAAATACATGTGACTATTATTATTTTTTTTTTATTTTGTGCATGTTATAAGTTATAAATAAATATAAACAAACAACACTAACTCGATAACATTAAATCTAAATATCAAAATGATTAATTTACTGTGTTTTTGTTATTTCTTACTCCTGTTTTTAGGTATTCGGTTGAATAGCGAAAAATAGGCCGAATACCAAATAGTAATCGAATATTTGCTACATCGCTAATTTTTAAACTTGAGCACCCCATGCTTTTATTTTTGGTCACATAACACCAAGAATACTGTGAAAGCTGAAAAAAAAATTATTTTTGAGTCATTTAGGCCTATGTGAATAGAGTTTTCATGAAAATTTTTTTAATATACAGTGGATTCTGCTTAATTGGGACTCATTGGGACTAATCCATTTTGGCCCAATTAAGCAGCTTTTCCAATTAAACGAACTAATAATAAATTCTAAAATAAAATATGTAATGCATAGGTAAATAAATAAGTAGGTAAAAAATAATAATTAGGTACCTATTTTAATGCTTTATTAAACCAAAATACAGAAAATATTTCTACTATAAATTTGCCAGACTCACGATGATGATAACTGATTTGCATAATGTTAATGTTGCCAAATATTAGTAGTGATGTACGCAAGGGTTGACTATTCGATTCATTTCTGATCGAACAATTTTTCCTTTCTTTCTTTTTAGTTAGAACATGTTCTAACTAAAATGGGAGAAAGAAAAGGGTTTGTCCAAAAGTTATTTTACAGTCTCCTTTGAGCACAGTTTCCTTTACTTGGAGATGGGCCACTTCAGTGGGAGTGTCTGTAGAATCCGCCAGCTCAATTCTAGTTCTCAACAATAGGATGGCTGCTGTGTGAATCTAGATGTAATTATGCACGCAATACCTTCCAAGGAAACTCTAGCTGTCTTCCAACTAAGTCGAGAGACCTCGAAAAATTGTTTGACAATCTTTGCCCCTTTGTTTTTAAGGGATTGTCCGGTCCAATCTAGAGCAGGGTCAGTAACTCACATTCAGGTCTACCTGAGATGAAATCCCCATGTGATATGTCCTGCTGTGCTGACCCCCCTCCGGAAAAACCAAACTGCCCAAGCAAAAGACAAAACATTAGTGTATGTAGTGCTGCCTGAGGCCCATCAGTGGCCAAGCGGTCTTCGTATCCTTAACACTGGGAGTTTGGTCATGGGTTCATGCCTTGCTCAGGCAGGCTGACCACATGGAGTTTTCTGGGTTTTCTCCACATCTGTAATGTTTAAATAGGGGCCAGTTTCCCTTAAAAAGACCTCCTAGAAGGCATCCCCCTAGGCAGATCGCTCAAGTGTTGCATTGCCATAACTTAACAAACAAACAAACAGTATGTAGTGCCTATGTATTTTCAGAAGATTACTATATGATCAGAAGATTATGTATTAATTTATTAGTTTGGTTTCTTTTCTTTGAGATTTGGCCCAATAAAGTGGCTGCCCCAATTAACCAGTGGCCCACTTAAGTGAATCCACTGTATATATTCTAAAAAAAAACTTTTGGTGAATTTTAAGATATTTTTATAAAACACCATTTACCATTATTGATTTAAAATCCAAAATAAAATTTGTTTTATTGTTTTTTGCATTTGTATTTTAAGGTGCATTCAAAATGTTGTTCTGTTATGTTGTTTAAACCGAAGACTTTGAAATAATGATGATGATGATGAAAATATTCTTATTTCTATATTTTTTTTTAGCTAACTTTATTATGTCATATTATTTTCATTGAATATTTATACCTGGTTGTTTCAATGAGCTAAAGTTTAGTATTATCTGCTGTAATTTTTAAAATTATCTGTTACCTATTATATTGTAATCAAGGTTTTATAATTAGAAAGTTTTTATTATAGTTATGATGATAAGTTTGTGAGAAATGTTCAAAAATCTTTGCATTACATTGATCAATAAAGACATACAACTGTATTATATATTAGTTGTTACCCGCAACTTCACCCGCGTGGATTTTGCAAGCAAACAAGCAAAATTTATATTCAGTAGAAGTTTGGACACATATCTTGCTGACCACATGACTGCGCTGCGCAGTTATCTATCTCGCCCCTTACCACCCACTGACAACAAAAATATAACGCTTACCTAGATGATATCTTTTAATTTATATGAATGTTTAACAGAATAACATACAGCCTATGTCCTCCCTGAAGGTCCATTCTAAATATTGGTGAAAGAATTTTTGAAATCGGATGAGTAGTTTCGGATATTACCTCCTACATCCAAACTTACAAACTTTACCTCTTTATAATAATAGTATAGATTAATAAGTGTTGGAACAAACCTA
>NW_019384572.1:216841-237873 GCF_000671375.1 Centruroides sculpturatus | reverse complement strand
GCCATTCCAAACACTCACAATGTACAAAACACATGCACTGAAAAAATTAGCAAGTACACAGAACTTGCCCAGGAAATAAGGCATCTGTGGAGGATGGATAGGGTAATTATTGTACCTGTTGTTCTCTCCTGTACAGGTGTGATACCACACACACTACACAAAAGCCTGGGAACGTTACAATTGAATAGAAATACATACATCACACTACAGAAGGCCACTATATTGAATACATGCCATATTGTTAGGAAATCCTGAATACAGACACACACACTGACACACTTATTTAATTTTAGTTTTGGTTTGGTTGCTATGCCTTGACTCTGGTCCGGCATAGTACACAGCCACCGGTGTGAACCGAGTTTAACTCACAAAACCCAACATAATAATAATAATAATAACATTCAAAATAAATACTTTAATCTTCAATAGTAAAATTTTATCAGATTATACATTTGAAACATACACAAAGAAATTCAAACAATTTTTAACTTATATTTTAAATTAAATTATCATCCTGACTTTGAATGTAATAATACTACATTATTATATTTTGATAAATATAACTATTTCAATATTTTCATAAAAATAAAGTTTTACAAAATAATTACAAAAAAAGGAAAAACTAAATTGATTCCTATTCTTACATATTCATTTTGAAAATCTATCCATTGATGCATATTGATATACAGTGGTACCTTGATACTTGGACGGCTCCTAACTCACAGTTCAGTATTTGAATGCATGTTTGGGGAAAATCAGTAATTGACTGTTTGCTTGGCACTCACCAAAACAAAAATGACCTGCTAGAACAAATTTTCAGTTCATAACAAATATTTTTTAATTTTAACTTTAATTTTGTCATCTATTAAAAAGTTTCTATGATAAAAATGAGTAATTAGTTTAAAAATAAATTGAAATTCTAGTGTTGTCTATCTTTATCAGACAGAATTGTTGCTAAAATTAATAGGTGTATGTTGCCACTCTGTATGTGTATGAAACAAAGGAAATATGTCAGTCTTCCCATAGTGGTTGCTCAGTGTCCATATTTATTGGAAGAAGATTAAATAAATATATTACAATTGAATGAACCTATTTCTTTACATATTTTGGGAATTACTCTATAACATATTAATTTCTGTGAATACAGTTGTATTTATTGTAATAAATGATGCAGTTTTAATACATTCTCAATTGGATTTGATGGAAAGGAAGATGTCTTAGTTTTTTTTTTAATATATTCTGATAATATAATACTTTAAAAATAATAACTGCATCATAAATGACATGATGTAAACAAAACATGGAATGTTAATCTTGAACTATAAAATTATTTCTTTTGTATAACCAAATGTTTTTGTTTTTACATTGTTTTGTAGCATTTATTGTATGCTTGTTTAAATTCTTTTTTATTTTAAGGATGTGATTCAGACTATTTGTAGTCCAAGTGGAAAGGTTCAACGTATTGTAATTTTTAAGAAGAATGGAGTTCAAGCTATGGTTGAATATCCTTTTTTAAAATATAAGTTTAATAAATAAAATAAAATTTTAAAATGACTGTAATAATTTTTATAAATTAATATATGTACAGTAGAGCATCGATTATACAAAGAAATTCGGGACTGGGGTTGTTTGGATAACTGATCATGTACAAAAAAATATATTAACCTATCCCATGTTGAAATTTTTCTCTGTTGTGTGTCGTTTTGCATTGAATTTTCGTTGTTAACGAAAATGGTTTTAAAATAATAATCGTGGCTATTGTATCATTAAAAATTATTTCTTTATTTTGTACAAACAAAATAAATATATTGAAAAATATAAAAACAAAAATAAATATATTTTGGAAGTTAATCTAATATCAAAAACATTCCGATGCAGAAACGAGTTACAACCTTACATAAAGTAGGCCTAGGAAAAGAAGCCCAAAATTGTCTTTTGCTTTACAGCTGAGATTCGTTTTTTTTTGCCACTAAATTTCGCACACGTTTTAAAGACAGCAATTGGATAGCATAACATTCTTCTTGCTGTTCTAACCACTTCATAGCTGTCTCAAGGCAGTGAAAAGCTACCTCACTGGATGGTTCTTTTTTTTAGCATGGTTGTTGTCATAGGGCTCTTCCTCATTGTTGCAAGGGTCTTGGTTGTTGATGACACTGGCAATGATTTCGTTGTCCGACAATACCTGATAGCCAGGGTCATTGGCATCACACTCGAGCCAGTCTTGAATGTTTTCCTTGTCGCATTCTTCAAATCCAGAACATTCTTTAATTAGTCCAAACAGTTGTGATACAAATTGGAAACAGCCTATTTGTATCACAACTGGTGGCTCTTCAGGTGCAGCAATAGACTCCTCTGATGGTAGGAGCTTATTTCAAGCTGTTGCTAGTGGAGTGTCCTTGATAGTAGCCCAAGCTTCTGCTGCCATTTACATAGCATTCTTTAGGTTAATTTCAATGTACACTTGCTGAATTGTTTTTTTCACATTCTTCCCCGATTATTATCTTATGCAGCAATGCCTTTCTGTGATATTGTTTGAAGCTTTCAATGACTCCCTGGTTCATCAGTTGGAAGACTGAAGTAACATTGGGAGGCATGAAAACAACTTTAAAATTTTCGTTTTCTCTTTCCAGTGAAATATTTGAAGGATGACTTGGGGCATTGTCAATCAACAAAAAAACATTTCCAGAATTCCCTGTTTTAAGCTGATGCTTTTTGACTTCAGGGATAAATAGTGTCGTACCATTTTATAAAAATGATTGTATTCATCCATGAATTCTTTTAATTTTTGTAGGTGACCGGCAATTTTTTTATTCCTTTAAAGCACCATGGANCATAAAAATAAAGTTTTACAAAATAATTACAAAAAAAGGAAAAACTAAATTGATTCCTATTCTTACATATTCATTTTGAAAATCTATCCATTGATGCATATTGATATACAGTGGTACCTTGATACTTGGACGGCTCCTAACTCACAGTTCAGTATTTGAATGCATGTTTGGGGAAAATCAGTAATTGACTGTTTGCTTGGCACTCACCAAAACAAAAATGACCTGCTAGAACAAATTTTCAGTTCATAACAAATATTTTTTAATTTTAACTTTAATTTTGTCATCTATTAAAAAGTTTCTATGATAAAAATGAGTAATTAGTTTAAAAATAAATTGAAATTCTAGTGTTGTCTATCTTTATCAGACAGAATTGTTGCTAAAATTAATAGGTGTATGTTGCCACTCTGTATGTGTATGAAACAAAGGAAATATGTCAGTCTTCCCATAGTGGTTGCTCAGTGTCCATATTTATTGGAAGAAGATTAAATAAATATATTACAATTGAATGAACCTATTTCTTTACATATTTTGGGAATTACTCTATAACATATTAATTTCTGTGAATGCAGTTGTATTTATTGTAATAAATGATGCAGTTTTAATACATTCTCAATTGGATTTGATGGAAAGGAAGATGTCTTAGTTTTTTTTTTAATATATTCTGATAATATAATACTTTAAAAATAATAACTGCATCATAAATGACATGATGTAAACAAAACATGGAATGTTAATCTTGAACTATAAAATTATTTCTTTTGTTTAACCAAATGTTTTTGTTTTTACATTGTTTTGTAGCATTTATTGTATGCTTGTTTAAATTTTTTTTTATTTTAAGGATGTGATTCAGACTATTTGTAGTCCAAGTGGAAAGGTTCAACGTATTGTAATTTTTAAGAAGAATGGAGTTCAAGCTATGGTTGAATATCCTTTTTTAAAATATAAGTTTAATAAATAAAATAAAATTTTAAAATGACTGTAATAATTTTTATAAATTAATATATGTACAGTAGAGCATCGATTATACAAAGAAATTTGGGACTGGGGTTGTTTGGATAACTGATCATGTACAAAAAAATATATTAACCTATCCCATGTTGAAATTTTTCTCTGTTGTGTGTCGCTTTGCATTGAATTTTCGTTGTTAACGAAAATGGTTTTAAAATAATAATCGTGGCTATTGTATCATTAAAAATTATTTCTTTATTTTGTACAAACAAAATAAATATATTGAAAAATATAAAAACAAAAATAAATATATTTTGGAAGTTAATCTAATATCAAAAACATTCCGATGCAGAAACGAGTTACAACCTTACATAAAGTAGGCCTAGGAAAAGAAGCCCAAAATTGTCTTTTGCTTTACAGCTGAGATTCGTTTTTTTTGCCACTAAATTTCGCACACATTTTAAAGACAGCAATTGGATAGCAAAACATTCTTCTTGCTGTTCTAACCACTTCATAGCTGTCTCAAGGCAGTGAAAAGCTACCTCACTGGATGGTCCTTTTTTTTAGCA
Organism: Centruroides sculpturatus; assembly: GCF_000671375.1. Classification (NCBI taxonomy): domain Eukaryota; kingdom Metazoa; phylum Arthropoda; class Arachnida; order Scorpiones; family Buthidae; genus Centruroides; species Centruroides sculpturatus. Next base: position 233,525 of record NW_019384572.1, on the reverse strand, counting down.
TGGTTGTTGTCATAGGGCTCTTCCTCATTGTTGCAAGGGTCTTGGTTGTTGATGACACTGGCAATGATTTCGTTGTCCGACAATACCTGATAGCCAGGGTCATTGGCATCACACTCGAGACAGTCTTGAATGTTTTCCTNTACAAAAAATTCACGACAAAAGGCATCTCAAATACGCAGAGGCGTGGCATATTTGTAAAAATAGTCAAGAAGGACAAGCAATTAACTTTAGAGAAGCAAGTAAAATATCGGAAGCATGGAGATCGAGCTTAATATAACGGAGCGAAATAATAGAAATAGCAAGACAAATTTTGGAAAAGCATGCATATGAAAGGTGCAATCGGGCTACACGTGCATTATTATTAGTGATTTTATGGTTATATTTAGCATTGTTGTCTTTATTTATGTTAGGTTCATATATGTATGGTTTGATGTATCGTATTAGTGGTTATTGGTAGTATTCTTTATCGCGTTTATTTTTAACGGTAAACAAACGGCACGATTCTGCGCAATAAGAGTTTGTTTAAAAAGCGTTCCAAAACGCATTTATCGTTTTTATGAATTCGCCAATATTCGATTTTCATTGGTTCGTTCTTGAAAAAGGGCATTAAAGATGTCCGAAAATGTTTGAAGTGTTATAATAAATTTGGCTGTATTATATAAGGCTTGTGGGTAACATATCCGCATACTATAACAGTGATACATGATTTACTTGCCTTAAAACCAAGTGCTGACATTTCATTCTTAGAAACTAGGGTTTTTGTTGGTATTTTCTTCCAGTACAAACCAATTTCGTCTGGATTGTAGACATTGGTTTGTTTTGTAGCCCTCCTTATCAATCACGTTTTTAAAATGACTCTTTCAAACGTTCAGCTGATTTAGTATTAGCCGACAGTTTTTCACCCTGGATGTCCAATTCCCTAATTCCATGCCTAGATTTGAAACACATAAGCCAGCTGGTAGTCACTTTAAAATCAGCATTACCCCCTAGTTTCTTGATCATTTCAAGAGCTTTTTCACAAATCAAAGACCACTTATTGGTTGTCCTTGGCTATGTACCTGCATGAACCATGTGTAAAGTGCAGTGTCCAAATTCTGTTTTTCTGCTATTTTCATCATTTTTCTGTGCAAGCTTCCATCTTCACTGTCAAGTACACACTCAAATTTTTTAATGGCATCACTGTTCTTTTTAATGTCCGATATTGTGGCATTTCCAACTCCATATTTCCGAGCTAAGCTTGATCCACTAGCACCACTCTTCAACTGATCTATTATTTTAAGTTTATTGGAAACACTGAGAACAATGCAGTTACGTTTAGTCGCCATTGTGAACAGTACAACTACAGCATGATGTTACAAGTGTGGAATTCACAGATCCAAAATTAATGTTCCCAATGGAAATGAATTTCGATTCAGCATGACACATGTCCCAACACACAGTCCTCAGAAAAACACTAAACAAAGCAAGCAAAACTCACCACTCACGATGGGAAAAAACCATTTAAATACAGTCGAACCCCCTATAACACTGTCACTTAGATTTTACAAATACGTGAGCCATTCACAGCCCGGCACATGTATTTGTAAAATCTAAGTGACTTGGAAAATCTAAGTGACTTGTAAAATCTAAGTAACATGGAATTCATATAAAACAGAATTATCAACAGTGTTATAGGGGGTCGACTGTACTGGCGCTTTTTAAGTATTCTCTCGTGGTCGTGCCAGTGCTGCCAGCTAAAACACGCATACCAACAAAAACAATATTTGAGTAGCCCAAGACATAGCCAAATATTGCAGCACCACAGCACTAGCGGAAATTTAAATTTGCTGATTGGAAAGCTTTCAGTTAACCAATGTTTCAGTTGATAGGTATTTGGATAATTGATGTGCTACTGTACAATATAGAATGATGTCTTTATTTTATGTTTTACAGATAAGCCATATTATTGATATAAGTTAGTTTAAGTTTTTATTCACTTTTTATTTAATAAAACTTACCAATCAACTTTTATAAACAGCTTTGTTTCTACATTTAAACAAGTTTTTATAAATGCAATATTGCAGAACTGTAGTATTTCACTTACTTTGCATTTAGGTTTAAAAACATGTTTTTAAGTTCACTTTGTGTAAAGAGTTTTAAAAATCATTATTTGAATTTTGTATATTCTTTCTTCACCCAACGTTGATATTTTGAAATGTTAAAAGTACTTGCATATAGTAGTACCTCAGGATATGAAATTAATCCGTTCCGAAACTGAGATTGTATCATGAAAATGTCGTGAGGTGAATCATTTTTCCCCATACGATTACATGTAAAACCAAATAATTTGTTCCAACACGAAAAACACACTCAAATTAAAGCTAAGTAGTACATTAAAAAAAACTATAGTAAGGAAAACACTGAAAATGCATTTTGTAGTTGTAAATGTAAAAATAACCATAATAGAATAATAATTGATTAAAAAAAAATGTAGTTTTATTTGCACTTTACCTTTGAGGATAGACGACGGTGGAGGTATAAACTGGTGGCAGAAGAGAGTTAGAAGTGAAATAATACTAAAACTTAACTTACATAACATAAGTTATTTTTAAGTTATTGTTACATTAACTCTAATTTTTTAACTTTTCTGTTTTATATATTTTTTAAAAATTTTTTATTCACTGGTTTTTGCTGTCTTTCCTTCACTTCCACCAGCACTTTCACTGGATAGAGGTCACTTGGTAAAATATCTATCCAAAGAACCTACTTTTTAAAATGTATGTTTCTAAAATGACTTAGCCAAATGTCATTACTCCGAGCAGCAATACAGCCAGTGTGAACCTTTTCGGAATGTTTCTTTTCAATAAAATCAGTCACTTTCTGATAATACCTCAAGATTTCCTTTATTGAGTGAGATCCTTCCACGGCAAAGCAAACACGTGGACTGAGACCAATGAACAGAAGTGAATAAAAAATGGCGCTGGGAACTAATGTAATGTTGTATGGTGAGTTTTTGTTCGTATTGTGGAGCAAAAATATGTTCAAATTTTATATCATATCCTGAAAATTTTGTATCCTAAGGCGTTTGTATCCTGAGTTACCATTTTATTTAATTCATTAAGTAAATAAATTTAATGCCAAAACCCAGTACTTTTTCTTCCATATATAGACACTGCTATACATTTTGTATCAATGCAGGCTGTTGTATGTGTAAGCAAGCCAACTTTTAGGGGAAATCAGTTAATTTTGCGTCAATGATGGTCTAGGGTCCTTTCGTATGTGGGTAATGGTGGCAAAGACAAAGATGACAAGTATCTTACAAAAACTTTATTGTAATATGAAATAAACTTACACCAGGAAAAAAATAGTTTTCCTTAAAACAATCAGTTATTCCGACATCCTGGGTGTCGATGTTGTTTCTTGTTCATCGATTGAAGGTTGCCCTGGGACAGTGGCAGATGGGAGACTCCATTGGTTGGCATTGCCGATATAGTCTGAGTCTGTAGTGGCACAGGTTACCAGTTGGGCACAATGGACGGAAAACTCATTTTTCGTGTTGACTAATCATATGCAGGTGCACAGTTTTCACAGTTTATGGAAAGTGAGTCTGTCCTTGAAGATCGGGGATTATATCAATCTCCGTTTTTTCCTTTGCCCATTCTGATTGGCTCCACATCCCTTTTTCTCGCTTTTTGATTGGTCCCTTGTCTGTCCCTAAGTGAAAGACAAGACCTGTTCGGGTCACGAGAAAGGTCCACTTCGGAGAATCTACCTGACACCATCCATTAACTCTGGATGGAAGGTGTTGATGGTACTTTGAAACCTGCACTCATATTTTACCTCATTGTTATCTAGCCTATGACATTTGAGAATTTTAACAACCTGATGTGTTGTCTTTTTTTTATCATTAACCTTTCCACTTTTCAAAATTTTTCTATGTTTTAATTGCTTGTATGTAAGCACTTTGTCAAAGGTCCATCTCTGCTGGTTGACGTTCGTTTACATCTATTGCATTGCATTTGACATTAATAGTTTTTCCTTGTCTTCATCTCATATGACTTGCACAACTAATCTGACCTTTGATCGGTTTTAACAATGGAAGTTTTTCTACTTTCGTTTTAATAAATTTTTAATTGCAACCTGTTTTTGGAACCTCACATATGCTTCTGATTTGTTTACACACATGCTGTTCAGTCTGGAGATGTTAGTGATGATATTATGTTAAGATTGATTAAAAATTAATATCATGCACTGAAACCAATAACTGGTGCAAAATACAGTGGGTGATCGGTTAACAAACAAATCGGATAACGAACACTTTCACGAAAGATTTTTATGATTGGATAACGAACACTTCACTGAACAAACACAAGAAGCGACGTAAAATAACGAATACCGATTGGTCTTCCTTTGTCTTCAGGCAACAATTCGAAACTTTTCAGAGCACGGGAGACGTCGACATCGACGTTCTACCCAGTATATACTGATCGGATAGTATTCCCCTGAAGTTTGAAACTCTCTCTTGTAATTCCAGCCTTTTGTATTTCTGACAGAAACAATTCTTTTACGTTTTCTTCTGAAAATGCAGATTTATGCCAATATCCGCTATTAAAGATCTTTTGAAGAAGTAGGAAGATGTCAGAACAACGGTCTTAAAATGGCATCCAAACCAAGTTGAGGTTAATAGGCCTAGGGATCTCTACAATTACAATGCTATTAATTACTTCTGAAAAATCATGAATAAGACAGAAAAGTAATCGACGTTGGATAGATTCTTTAACCTCCACAAACAGAAAAAACATGACTAATAAAAATGCAAGAACATGTATATATGTATTTTTATTATTACATATGAATAAACGTAGTAAAAAAGTATATACTTTTTTTATTTTTGGGGTCTCTGGAACGAATTAATCAAATTCCCATAGAAACCTATGGTAAATCGATAATCGGTTAACGAACAATTTGGATAGCGAACAAAGTCTTGGAACGGATTATGTTCGTTAACCGATCACCCACTGTAACTGGTAAATAGAAGGAACATCCTTCTATTTACCATTTGGAAAACCTGAAGAACTCTGAAGGAGTTAGAAATTGTTATTGCACAGAACCAACACTCACAATAATTCATATGTATATAATAATTTTCCAGACATATACTATATATTTCTGGCTAGAGTTTTTATTTCAAGATTACTGCTGGAAATGCTATCTAGTAGTAATAAAATCCACACCTTATATAAATCTCCAGCAAGCAGAATTTGTATAACAAACATTTTTGGTTTATTTTATAAGGTTTGAAGTTTATAAAAACTTCAGTTTCAGAAGTTTTATTACTCAGTGTTATAAGATTTGAAGTTTATAAAAACTTCAAACCTTATAAAATAAACCGAAAATGTTTGTTATACAAATTCTGCTTGCTGGAGATTTATATAAGGTGTGGATTTTATTACTAGGGTTTTTTTCCCACCATGTATATGGTGTGCTGAAAACTCTGGACTGAAATTTGTTTGGACCCATGTATGTGTTCAAATAAATTCCAGTTCATGGAATACTAGCATGCCAGATTATTACCAGGTATTCTGGATTATTGGTTGCTGGATTACTAAACTTCTTTAATTGCTGTTGAACAATCAACTATTAAATGATATTGATAAAACACCATTAAAAAAAAACTATTCTCTAGAATCCTGGATATTTTAGCTAAAAATCACAATACAGGACTTTCCATGAATATGTTAAATAAAAATTTTTCACAAATAAATTATTTTTATGATTATTAATAGTTGATATTACTCTATAATAATGATCAAATGATCTAATAATCTAATAATATATGATTAGAAAGTAGCCTATGTAAATCTAAATATAAGTTACTTAAATGTTTAAATTATAAAGTTAGTATGAACAGAAATATGAAACTGCTTTGCTTGATTGTTTTCTAATGTGCTACTTTTATTATTGTAAGTTATTTCTATTATTTTATAATTTTCATCTGTGGATTATTGTTTCAAAATTATTTTATTGCTCAATGTTTTTGAGATCTATAATGTTGATTTAATTTTTAATAAAAAAAGACAATGTCTGTTATCAAGTATAATTACATGTTGTTTTCTGTGATATAAGATTTCCTTGACAATTTAAACATTTGATAGCATTGAATCAGCCAAGAGAGCAAAAGAATCATTAAATGGTGCTGATATATATTCTGGTTGTTGTACTTTGAAGATTGAATATGCAAAGGTAATGTATGATTAAATTAAATGTAACCTTTCAAATAAACTGCATATTAGATTTGACTATGATATTTTTAAAAAACTGGTAAATTTAATCATAATAAAAATTCTATAAATTTTTACATATTTCTCTTTCAATAAATACAATTATGTTACAATAAATAATTAAGTTCTGATAGAAAATATGTAAAATTTTCAAAATTCTTTAATTTTTATATTTCAACTACAGTCGACCCCCCTATAACACGGTAGATATGTTCCGGTTTTTATGAATCCATTTTCTACAAATCCTTAAATATGTGAGCCAATCACAGCCTGACACGTATGCAGTTTACGGACTATGGCTGTTTGAAAGGTTTTCTCCCATAAAATTAATCAATTCTAGACTAATTCGACTTAACATTTCCAAAATACGTATAATTTTTTAGGAATAATCCATATAAACTATGCTATAAACAAAAAATTGTAGGATTACTTACCAAGCGTGCACTGCTCAACGATGCCATTGCTTAAACTTGTTTTCATTGTGGAGCTTGTTATCGAATGGTGCTCGCGTGCTTCCTGATAAATTATTTTTTTTTTGCGAAAAATTCGCTGAACTTTGGAGACATCATTAATATAAATATAATTTTTATGGATATTAAGTAATAAATGGTTTTCAGTAGGTCCGCTGCTCTGAACTCAATGGTTTGTACAATATCCGCTATTGGTCTAGATTGGACCAATCCTGTCGCAACACGAGTTGGTGATGATGTTTTAGCAAATTATACGAGTTTTTTTAGCGTGTTTGTACGAANAATGGTTTTCAGTAGGTCCGCTGCTCTGAACTCAATGGTTTGTACAATATCCGCTATTGGTCTAGATTGGACCAATCCTGTCGCAACACGAGTTGGTGATGATGTTTTAGCAAATTATACGAGTTTTTTTAGCGTGTTTGTACGAATACTGTCTCAATTTTTTCACCATCATATAGGAATCCGAACTATAAGAACCCATTTTATAGGGGGTCTACTGTAGTTTTATATTATAATTGATGTTTTTTTTTTTTTATTTGTGGTTTTAGGCCCCTTACTGCTCAGAGAGCACAAAGAGGCCAAGTTATAATTGATGTTAATAATCATAATTGTTTTTTTTTTTTTTTTAATTAAGATGAAAATAGATAAACAGTCATTCCTTACATTTTGTAGGTATGAATTTTTTGTTGTTTTTAATATTATTTAAAAAATATTAATTAATAAAAATGTTTTTAAAATGATATGGAAATAAGATATAATTGTAGTTTCTGATGTGTTGCTGACAATTTTACAATTTTAAGTAAAAACTGGTGTTTGTGGGACGCCACACAACAGAATGCAACACAAACAATTTCACAGAACATTCACACAGTGTTAATCAATCATAAAATACTTCACTAAAACAGTGAAATACAGAATTACTGATCCAAAAAAAAGTACAGAAGCATAGTAAGCAGATCCTTTGCATTGAGCAGACTGACACAAACAGTCAGTAACATATTAGAAAAGAAAGAATGGGTAGGGCAAGATATAGATGCTATTGCATAACCAGCATATACCACTTCTATATGAAATATTTCAGAAAACCTTTCTGAAAAAGATTGAGATTTTTTTTTTTTTGGGATGATCCTACAAAATAACAACTGCAAAAGTGAAGAGTGGCTGTTATTTAGATTATAAATAATTTTAATATGGTAGATTTTACTTATTTAGTAATTTTAAGAAATATTGTTTTAGTATTTTTTTGGAAAGGACTTTGTCTTCAAAAGAATTAATTTTAAGAAAATTTTGATTCAGTATTAAAATGTATACGTAATAAAAATGTAAATAAAATACATTACAGCCTACTAGACTCAATGTTCATAAGAATGACAATGAAAGCTGGGATTATACAAATCCTACTTTAGGTAAGATATTTTTTTCTTGTGTATATATTTTTATGTTTAAATACTGCTTATTAAAAAAAATATTTTTAATTTTACAGTATTATATATAATGAGATTTTTATATATTTATAATTTGAATTTTTACACATCACTAATAAAATTAATTTATTAGTAAGAAGGAAAAGTTAAAAATTTTTATAAATAGACTATACTGCTTAAATTTAATTAATTAAATACCAATAACAAAGTTTTATAACACTGTTTTATTAAAAGTCGTTGGTACACTTTTGCATGAAATAACTATATATAGTAAACCTCATTATTTTGAAACTCAATGGACCAAAAAACATGGCATTAATTATCCAAACTTTTTTGGAAATGAATTTTTTTGAAATTCTCAAATAAAATTGTGACATCATCTTATAATTTTTACTCATTTGGTTACAAATCTATACTAATATTATAAAGAAGTAATGTTTGTAAGTAAGTAAGTTTGGATGTAGCGGGTAATCTCCGAAACTACTCATCCGATTTCAAAACTTCTTTCACCGATTTCAAAACTTATTTCGTTAAACATTCATATAAATTAAAAGATATAATCTAGGTTAAAGCTTTTATGTCCAGAAGATGGCACTACGAGTACGACACCCTAAGTTTGCTTTTTTGTGAAAATGAACTAAAGCGGATCATCATCTATCTATCTATATAAATAAAAATGTAATGTTCGTTTGTTCCTATCGATTCCTTTGAAATTTTGACACAATGCTGCATTTGAATACAGACGTGTTTTTATATAATATACATGTCGAAATTCCCCCACTGAAGGGAGATGGTTAGGATTAATTAAGGCTTACCGTGAAGAACTTGGCTTCTATTATACTATTTTAGATGCGGGTTTTTGTGTTTTTGATTGCGTTTTAATAGGATATGTCAAGAGAATGTTCACTAAGAAGAAATTTTTCGAAAAATTTCCTCCCACGGGGAAGTGTTATACATTTATAATAGATACATTTTGAGCTACAACAACACGTAGCGGGGTCTGCTAGTTCAATAATATTATGAGTTATTACTTAGTAATTTAAGCTATTTCAGAAAAATGTTAGTTGGATGAATCTCATTTAACTTTTCTGAAATAGTTAGCTCATTATATTTCCTATTTGTAGCCATTTTGTAATCTTTTCTTCTAATTTAAAGAAAATAGAATTTTTCTGTAAGAAAAAGCAAAAACTGGCTTAAAGAGAATACAATCTAACACACAATAGTATTCTATTATTAATTGTATTGAATTTATATCAAAGAACTTTTGTACATAAATGTATGATTTTCAATCATAATAAATTAAAATTAATGTAAAAAGAGCATTAATGATGCAACTTACCTTATTATGATTTACCTCATTTGAAATTGCTTAAGTACTTCAGTAAGAATTACCTGTGAATTTCATGTAGAGGACCAATGGCTAGTTCTATGAAAAATTCACTATCTCAAGTTTGAGATTACAAAAATCATGTGATCTGATGAAAACAAGCTCCATTAATAGTTAAAGCTATAAATATGCATTTCTATCATGAATAGAAATGTGGATTAACATAGAAATTTAATCAACTTTGGAATCATTGAAGCAATAGATTTTTGCAAAAAATGTCCAAAATAATTAAATGCCAAACAAATTTCTTCCATGAAAATAAAAAAATTCTCTCTCTGTTCACAATGCTGTACAATGTCTGAATGATCTTGAATGGAAATTCAATAAATCTACAATGTACAATTTGTAAAACTGAAACCAAAAATGTCACTTGTGTGTGAAACTTTCCTTATAAACATGTAATGATAGGATATCTTGACAGCCGCTAATAATTATAAAAATGATACACAATTTGCATTTGTAGAAGGAGGTGGTATTCAGACAGCTCTCTTTGTGTTGTTGTCACTAATCCAAATACAGTTGCTTAAGAAAAGACATAAAGTGTTCGCTCTTTTTTTGGATCTTGATAAAGCATATGATATGATTAGCATTACAGATCTACAGAGTAAAATGAAGAGATGTGGAGCAAATGAACTTATGATAGGGTTGCTGTTTGGAAAATATAAGACAATCATTAAACAAAATACGAATATCTGGATACCGTTTATTACCTACAGAGGACTATTACAAGGAGATCCATTGTCCCCACATCTTTTCAATTTTTATCTATTTGACCTAAATAATTGTTTTAAAAGAGATGAAGATGGTATTCAAATCGAAAATCAGACAAGACATACTATATCATATGCCGATGACATTGTGCTGGTAGCTCCAATGGCAGCTGCGCTCCGTAGAAAGATCCAACAAATTTGTGAGTACTTAGAAAAGTTAAGAGTTAAAATAAATCCAAAAAAATCAACAATAATGATATTTAGAAATGGTAGTAATGTATCCAAAAAGCACATGTCCTTTTTTATTAATAAAGAAGTGAAGATAGTTAAGGAAATTAAATTTTTAGGAATAACATTTATACCAAACCTTTTGTTTGAGAAACATTATAAAAATTCACTAAATAAAGCAAAAATTGCAATAAATAACTTAATTGGTCTATTCTGTAAGGCAAAACTAAAGAACTTAGGAACACACTTTCAACTTTTTAATTTGCTTGTGATGAATTCAATGGGCTATGCGGCCCCAGTTTGGAGTATGGATAAGTTTAATGACTTTGAAAAAATACGGAATATATTTATACGCAAGATATTCCAGTTAGAATTTAATATCCTGGGCAGTGCTTTAAGATTAGAAACAAATAGATTTAGATTAAATACTATATTAATAAAAAGATATTTAATGTTTCTCCAAAAAATTATTAAGGCAGAAGACATAACAACAAAATTACTGTTTTTACTATATCACAAATCAAGGAAAACGGACTTAAGAAGAAGTTGGATAATACAGCTATTGAAGATAGTAAATAAATACAGATTCTCTATTAAATTGTTTTTGGATCGTACACATAATATGGAGCAGTATAGTAAAGAAATAATATACAGAGCTATGGAGCTCTCCATTGTTCAAGACATTGAGGATATACGAAAACGGGAAAACACAAGCTGGTATGCAAGAATTTTAAATTACCCAGTAAATAATAACTATATATTGACAAATCTAGCTTTTAACATCAAAAAGTTTTTATACAGATTAGGTTAAATAAAAATGGAATAATTATAAATGATAAATATATAGACTATACCCAATCTAAATGTTTAAATTGTACCAAAATTTTATCTAGAGTTCATATTATATGTGAATGCTGTAATGAAAAGGATAAACTATAAAGGCTCCAGATGGGACTGCTGGATAACTGTGATGAGATGAGATGGAAATGTATAAGACTTTTGACAGAGCTAATACTAACACGATTTATATGTTATATAACTATGTTAAACAATTTATTAAATGATAATTGTGACAAAATATTAATGTAATTCTATAGATCTGTAAATAGAATATATAAGTGTTGTTAAGACATGATTATGTAAGATGTTAATATGCGTTTTTAAAATCAAACGCCCTTGTAACAGGTGAAAGCCTTTTACACCAAATAAAGATTATTATTATTATTATTATTATTATGATAGGATATCTTGAATGAAATGATATTTTTGTGGGTTACAGGACCAGATAATGATTTCAAATTTCATTGTATGCTCATTTTGAATTATCCATACTAAAATATATGCAAAATCCTGACATTGGCCAGGGATTAGACTTGACTTCAAATTATCTGATATCAAAATAATGAGATTTTACTGTAAGTGAATAAAAGAGTGAATAAAAGAGTGAAAGAAATATATTTGAATTTGTTCATTTTTCTTTGTTTAAATTCACTAAGGAAATAGTTTAACTTAACTTTCTTGGCCGTAAATTGCAGAAACACAAAAATTCCATTGTTTTTAAACTTAGAGTTACTAATCAACTCTAATGATGTACAAAATGATATTCAAAAATAATTTTTTTTTTGCTGTGTGAAGGTATTTATTTGAATACTAAAAGTGCTATTCATTTGCATATTTATTACTGAATTATATTAGTTTATCATATATGTTCCATTGCTAATGCCATTCAAATTAATAATATATTAAGATAATATAAAAGTTAAAATAAAATTTGCATACTTATTGAGCTAAAGTGTTGTAAAATCATATTACTATATTAATGAATAATAAATTATATGATGATTATATGTTTATTTTTAATCTGTATTAAATAACCACTCGTGTGTGGTGAGTGGTTATTTAATACAGATTACTTAAATTATTTAAAAATTACCGAAATTACTTAAAAAAAGTGCATACACGGAACCAGTATTTGTTCCATGCACACAGTTTTTTAATCTGTATTTTGTTATTTCGTATATAATTTATATTTTTTATAACAACATAAGTATTCAAACTTTTGTCTTTTTAACTCTTGTGCAATAGATGCTTAGAAAACTGATGTTTTACTTCAACTTTGAGTTGCCATAGTGTAAAATTAGTAAGAAATTTGAGCTTAACTAGAACATTACATACTTTGTTATATCATGATAGAATTGAATTGGAGCAGGAAAGAAAGAAACAATCTTTGCACTTGATAGGTACAGATGAGGCAATCCTTGTATGGTACCTGATGGTTGCAGACAGGCAAACTTTGCACTTGCCACCCTAAAAGAGGCTATCCTTGTACATACTTGCAATGGGAGAGACTATCCTCATACCTGCTGATTTGGAGAAGCATTTTGTTTATTTTGCTCCTATTTTCCATTAGGTGCATGCAATACTGTTTTCATTTTTGATCCCTAGGCCTAAATTCTGTTAGGCACATTCAGTAACATCAGAGAGCATGAATACAGTTTAATTCCCTCTGTATATTGAAAATGAAGTCATGGACCCCTATTTTCTATATTTAAGTGGACCATCATTGCATTTTTAGATTCCTCATTTGCAATTAATGGAAAATGGCAAAGTTTTATCAAAATTGGCCCATTAAATTTTGAGAACAAACTCAGTTCTATAAGTCCATATAAGATGTTCTAGTGACTGTACAACATTGTCCAACAAAATCTTGCAATTCATGCAATATCGCTTTGTCATGTGAGTTCATGCTATGATCTTATATCATGAAAACAAAGTCAGGGACTTCCCATTTTTTATTACATTTTAGATTCCTTATCACAATTAATGGAAAATGGTAAAGTTTAATCAAAATTGATCAATCAGATTTTGAGAAAGAACACAATTCTGTAAGCTACATGGAAAAGGCTTTACTAACACTCCACCTCAAATATTAGGTGATCTAATGAAATGATTTTGAAATGATGCTACATTTTGATAATTATAAAATTTAGTTTTGAATATATCTTATTAGTATTTTAAAATAGATATAATAAACATCTTTTTCATTCAAAAAATTGCCTAGCTGTTTCTTTAAAGTTTGGAAAAAGTTGTAATAATTAAAAACAACACTGGATTTTAATTTTTTATTATGATATTTAATTTTTTAAATATGATACGAAGTTTTAACTAAAATTTGTTTCATTAAACATTGTTTTATGAATAATGAAATAATTGAAAATAACATATCTTATCTTTTTTTGGCAAGTACTTTTTTGTAAATTTTCATTTATAATGTCTTAGGCTAAGAATAATAATGAACAAAAATGGATTTGAATATGAGAAAAAATTTATAGTTACAAATTTTTTAACAAAATCAGTAGTTATTTTGAAAATTTTTTATTAATATATTTGAATTGCTTGTGTGCAGATGATAAGCCACACAAAGAATTTAAAAAATATGACATTTTAATTTTTAAACATGTTAATTTCAGGATTTATTTAAAGATTTAAATGTGATATTTTTTAAATTTTCCTTGTGGGGTTTATCACTTTTTGCACTCAAGCCATTCAATTTTAAAAATTTATTTCTGATTCAGATGTTGCCTATACTGTCATAGTTAACACATTATTGGACTGCATATCTAGATACAACACAGTAGTTTTTTTAAACCAGAGTATTTGTAATGTTATATATTTGTATTATGCAAGTTGAACATTCCTTTTTAAAATGTACAGAAAAAACTATTCAATTTATATCTGATTCTACAACATCTTTATTTCTGACTAAATGTCTTTATTGTTACTCAGAATTATTTATTTTATAATTAATAACATCCAGAAATTTTTTAATAAAGCATTTGCATGTATTTTAAATGATTTTACTTTGTACAAGCTTTTGTAATAATTTTATAAAAGATATATATCTTATGAATGATTCTTAATGGAAAAATAAAACCAAAACACTAAGTTTTATTTAAAGAGTAGATATTAAAATTTTTTTGTTGTTCTTTTTAATCTTTAAATATTTTTTAAAAACTAACAGTAATAATTTTAGGCTTTGAGAAAAGAATATAAATACAGTAGAGCATCGATTATCCGACCCCCCAATTAACCGTCACATCGATTAACCGATCGTTCTAGTCGGCAAATTTCAAATGTCCGCTAGTGATGTGGCACTACTATATTTGGCTATGTCTTGGCTACTTTAATATTATTTTTGTTAAATTTTTGCGTGTTTTAGCTGGCAACACTGGCTTGACCATTGAAGGGAAGGCAGTATTTAAACGAGACTTAATTTTCTAATTATGAGTGGTTGTTTGTTTTGTGAGCAATAAAATAATTTAAAAATAATAGTGACGATTATTATTTTAAAAAAAAATTTGTTAGGCTTAACATCAATGAAAATTCAACGCGAAGTTGGTTAATAGCGATATATTAATATACTAATTATATGGGTATACTAATATACTATACTAATAATGTATTTTTTTCATTATTTTCGGTTATCCGATTTTTTCAGTTATCCGACCAACCTGAGTACCCAATTGAGTCGGATAATCGATGCTCTACTGTATTAGATATTTTTGATAGAAACTATGACACTCATTGTTATTGTACATATTTATACAAAATTCAGAAAGAAAGTAAAAATATTCTTTTCGTATATGTGTATAAATTAACACATATTCATCTTTTACAAATAAAGATGAATTAATTAAAGTTCTATTTTAAAGTATAACAGATATTCATGATGTAAAAACATCAATAAAACCAAAACTTAAGCAAAATTTATGAGAATTTAATGTAAAAACAGATAAACAAATATTTTTGATAGCTATAACCTATTGATATCAGGTTAAGAATAGTATTTGAAAAATGAACAAAATTTGAATGTCAATTTTTAAATCTTGAGAAAGCTTTGTCTGATTGGATGTTAGCTTAGTGATATAGGATGATTAAGAAAATCATAAAAGGACTTCAAATAAGGATCTCCAACCTTAGAGGGCAATACTCTTCTTGAAGTTGATAGCAATATTTTTCTTATACACCTTCTATTCTCTAATAACTCATTTTTGAGTGTTGTAAGCTCTCTGGTTGGATGCAGAAGTTGGGCCTCATGCAGGTGTGCTTGGATCTGGTATTCTGTGATAGGGAGGGCTAAAGTGGTGTGTTGTTCTCTTAATTTATCAAAGTAAGATGTTCCTTTAATTGTTGGCAGATTGGGTGGGAAGTATTGTCAATGTAGAAAAAATGTTGATTGAGTGTGTTGTCAGTGCTGGAATTCTGATATAAACTTCTGACGGAAGGTCTTTATAATGATCCTTAGAGTTTCTCTATTTATATAGGTAGCAGGGTTTTGTTCAAATGCAGTGGATATGTTGTTGACACTCTATTTTCATGTAAGTTCACTTCAAATGTTCAAGGAGGACAGGCCAAACTTGTATGGTCTGTCCTCCTTGCTGTGACTGATGGTATTAGAGCAGGGGTTGCAAACTGGCAGCCCATTGGCAGCTGGATACAACCCATTAATTAAAGCTTCATATTTGGCCTGCAGCCTTGATGATCTCTTTTCAAAAAATCAATGTTTCTAACATGTGAGGATTAAAATGGAAAAAATTTGAACATCTAGCTGTTTACATAAATCATAAAGGCCTGGCAACAAAATGGCCTTTATTAGAGCCTTTATTTTTAATTACAATATGTTTTGGTTTACTGAATAATATTGGATTTGACTTGTGTCTGATATACATCTATTCACTGGCACTTTGCTGCATTTGAGTTTGAGGCCCTTGTATTAGAGGAATAAAATTTGATTAGACCCTTGATTATCTTGGGATGGTAGCCATGTTGAACTGCAATGTTTAAGATAGTTTAATTCCTGAGCTCTAGATGTGTGAATAAATGCTTTTCTAACAAAGGCTCTGAAAGCTGCTAATTTAAATTGGAAGTTTTTTGGAAGGCAATTTGTGTTGATTATACAGTAGAACCTCAATTATCCGCCCTAATTGGGGACTGGGGTTGGTCGGATAATTGAAAAGTCGGATAACCGAAAAGTATGAAAAAATCCATTATTAGTGTAGTATATTATTATATCCCATGTAATTAGTATATTAGTATATCGCTATTAACCTATTTTGCGTTGAATTTTCATCGATGTTAAGCCTAACAAAAATTTTTTAAAATAATAATCGTCGCTATTGTATCGTTAAAAATTAGAAAATTAAGC
>NW_019384572.1:209102-216566 GCF_000671375.1 Centruroides sculpturatus | reverse complement strand
CAGTGGCGGCCTTAGGGGGTGGCGAGCAGGGCAATCGCCCGGGGCCTCGCTCTTGGAGGGGCCTCGCGCAACAACCAAGTAGAAAAAAGTTGATATTTAAAACTTTTTATTTTATCCTTGGCTATTAGTTATAACAATAAAATAAATTTAATTTATAGTACAGTATATATTAATATTAATAAGTGCCTACTATTTCAATTCACATACTTTGCACAAAGGACAAGGGCCTCGCAAAGATCTGCCGCCCAGGGCCTCGCAAAGATCTGCCGCCCAGAGCCTCGCAATGGATAAGGCCGCCGCTGATGTTTAGACGAAAATTTTATTAGATGAATTACATCGAAATTATATAATATAATATAATATAATTTGTTATTATTAGTTTATCTGAATTAATACACAAACTTAAAATACATTATATTTTATCTTAAGTTTGATTGATTACTTTAATTATTATTAGTAATATTTTCATTAAATAATTATGAAATACATGTGTATTTTATTAAAATTCTAAATGTAATTTTATTCCATTTACACTAATTATTTAGTTTATCCATTACATATAAAATGTTATATATTTCAATAAAGTATTTAAGCTTATTTTACATTTCATTTTTGTAATCATAGTTATTCAATAATTGCTTAGTATATTGTTTGTATTAATTATTATCCTTATGAACATATTTTTTGATTTAAAAATATCAGGAATATATATATTTTGTGTTTAATATCATCACTACAGAGTTAAATTTTATATCATACAATTGAATTTTTATGATATATTTAATCCTTTAGAAACACAAAATTTGTCTTAGTTATTCTTAATAATTTCATTATAATAAAATTTATTTGTAGAAATTTGAAATATTAAATGAATAAAAATATTAGAAATGATAAAAGAAAAAATATAAGCAAAACACTCTTATGAATGTTACTCTGCAATAACAATGTGTCCTAGAAAGGTGATGCCAGGCTTATATTTCTGGTTCCAAAAGATATGAAAGTTTAAAATTTTGATTATATTAATAGATCAAAAAATTAATTTTGAATGTTTTTTGATAATTGAATCATTGAACTTTTAACAATTAAATTAGTTATAACTTTAAAATTTTAAATGGTAACCCATTATTTTTTAAAGGAGTTTTAACATTGAATCTAATGGTACAATAAGTTATGAAATTGAACAAAGCATTCAGAGTCATGTCTGAAAAATGTTTTACTAATTTCTATTAAAAGTGCAAACAAAAAAATTTTTTCTGAAAATTTTGTTTAAAATAATAAGATACTTTAGAAAAATATTGAGAATTTTATTTACTATGTGTTTTTCTAGTAAGACTCAGTTTGTTTAACAGTTCATAATAAAAAAATAGCCAGATATTGACTTTAAAAATCTGACTTTGTAATTCAATACTTGATTGAATCTAAATTAATTAATCAAATTTCAGTTTATTTAAAAAAATTAACAATTTGAAGAAACTAAGTCATCTTTCCACCATGTCCAGTCATCAGAAACAATAGTTAATTTTTTAATTTTTTAAAAATATTGTCAGCCATTTTAATTAAAATTGTATATGATCAGTTTATTTAATTTCTAATTTCATTCATTTTATAATTTTACATCAAATGAAAAAATAAACTAGATCTATTGCATTAAAGTTGTTTATGTAGGATTAAATTAAATAGTTTCAGTGAATTTTTTTTTAATTTTTTAAATTCAGTACTTGGTTGTTTTTTTAATATAAATTAAGTCTTATTAAAAAATACGCAGTAAATGCAAATTCCTAATGTTTCTTTTCAGTATCTTATTACTTTAAAGAAAATTTTCAGCAAAAACATTTTTTGTTTGTACTTTTAACAGAAATTAGTAGATAAGGTTTTTCAGGTATGCTTTGAATGCTTGAATGGTACAATGCAACTTATGAAAAGGCCTGCAGAATTTTTTCAGGACCCAAAATTTGTTCAAAAATTATTGCACACAAAATAAAACCATAATTTATGAACCAATTAATAATTATTATTACACATTATTATTACATAGTTTGAAAAATTTAAATTAAATCATACATATAAGTAAGTAGGCCTATCATGCAACACTAAACTGATAAGTTAACATAAATATTTTTGATTAAAAGAAAACTTTAAGCACATGTTTTCATCATCATAGGATAGCATATACAATTATAAACTTGATGCAATTTGTTGATTAATAGAAATAAAATTGAATTCATAAATGATTATTTTTAATTTTAGTACAGACAGTAATTAATGAACTTTTTGATATCAAAAAATATTTATTTATGATGATGATGAGGATGAACTTCAAATAATGAACATCAAAAAATATTGTATAAAGGAAAATTTTCATGTTGAAATTATTTTTCCACCATAGCCGTTTTGTTTAACTTCTAAAACACTCGTTTATGTTATTTAAGTTAAATTACTTTAACTAAAGTTAATAGGAAAAATTATATACATTTAAAATTTAAATAATTTCATTAAAACATTATAATTTTTTTAAATTACTTGAAATTTTAAAATAACACAAGTTGGATCAGGGACATGATAATTAATACAGGCTTCCTTTGTGCTTAGCCCCATTAATGTCTTAGTGAATAAAACACTGGTAGTTTGTTTGAGGTTTGCTTCTCAACAATGGGCTGGCCACAAAGTTTTTTAAGTTTTCTTCACAAATCTAACATCTAAATAGAGTCAGTTTCCTGTAGAAAGTCTTCCAGGGAGGCATCCCTCCTTGCAAGATTTCCAGGTGTTGCATTGCTTTCTCCCATAAATCTATCCATTCTGAGATACTTAACTGTCTTCTTTATATGACATCATTGAAAGTGTCATCTGAAAACACTGAAAATTTTTGCGCAGCGTGTAGCGCTGAGTAGTAGAAATTTTCATGTCCAGGTTGTTGAGATAATTCGGATAGCAGATTTTTCAACAATGCCAATATGCCTATCTTCAAGTGAATAAGTAGATAAAACTACTGAAATCTGGTAACTGGTCACATGTTTGTGTCTGATCAATGGTTTGACATACATTCTTTGCATGTGTAGAACTAAAGTAGGACCAGTTTTCCATAGAAAGTCCTCCTGGAAAGCCATTAAACTTGGCAGATCATCCTTATGTTATGTTACCAGATCCCATCAAGACAACCAAACCATGTCCAACACATTCTGCAAGATTTCTAGGTGTAATTGTTTTTGGTGTATAAGTTGTTTAGTCAATGACAGAATGAGAAAGAAACTTATCATTGGATGTCTCAGCTTAAGATCTTTCATTATGAATGCAGAATTTGCAACATATATTATGAATGCAGCTGTTTCTGAAACAGTTGCATTCACATTAATGATTGATCACATTTTTTTTTGTATTTCTGATCAAACAAAAGGTATGAAAAATTGAATCTTTGATATTTATCTATTTTACATACCTATTTCTGTAACTTTTTGAATATATTTTGTATTTACAATTTTTATGTGGCTGTCAGTTTGTTTTATTTAACAGGAAAATCAAAAGTACAGTCTGCATATGATGAGCTGGTCCCTCTAGTTTTCCTTTAAACCATAGGCACATAGACACTAAACATTTAAAAGTTTCTGTTAAATAGAGGAATATTCTAAATATTATAGAAGTGGAGTTCAAAATAATCTAATTTAAATAAATATAGGATGTGCATAATGAGTCATATTTAAAATAACTTTTATAGGAAATAATAAATAATTTAAAAATTCATATTTAAATATTACTATGTTAAGTAACAAGAAACTAGCAATCAATTTCCAATTTCTTGATAGCAAAATCAAAACTCAAGTAATAAGCATAAAAGCTGAAATTTCAGCTAACATATTTAAAAAAAAAAAAAATGGAGTCATCCAAGTACTGCTGTGCATTCCTATGGCATAAAGGATGAGAAATGGGTCTAGATATCTTGCATGAACTGTATAATCTAAATTTATTTCATTCAGCAGGGGAAAATACTAATACGTAGAATCAGATTTATAATTCACATTTTGACATTAATTATACTATAACACTAGCAAGATAAAGCATGTATATCATTTTTAATAACAATAACATTTAAAATTTAAACTATATTGTTCATACTAAATAATAGCATAACAAAAAAATAATTATAACAGAAAAGACTTAGCACTTCAGCTAACAAAAAAAACTATTACAAATTTTAATATGGAATAAAAATACAAAGGAAAGTGGAAATAACAATTTAGATATAGCAGAAATTTTATATCTTATGATTATCCTTTTTTATTTATTAATCTACTGATACAATACAAAACTTCCAATCTGAATATCCTGTCACTGTACTGCTACAATATCTACAATTATTATGGTCTGTAAATAATCAGTTATTTATGTACTTATGAAAATCATGAAAAATAAAATAATGATTAACTAGATTTTAAGTCAAAAGATTAGAAAAGCTTTGCACCATCTGCTTTTTGTACTCAAATAATATGTACAGTACTGTACCATCACACACACTTCATTGCTTAGACTCAGGGATAGAAATATGGAATTAAATAGGATTTCAAAATTTTCTGACAGACACAATTTTCCTAGAAATGTTATTAAAGGCATAATTAATGCTTATATTAAAAGACAGTTTACTAATAACAGCAATGTAGAAAAAACTATTAATAAACAATTGATAGTTACTTGTATTATTAAAAGCATTGCCAACATCCTGAGACTTCTGAGTAAGAACTTTACCAATAGTTAAAAGAAATATCAATGTTATGTAGATCTTACACTAAGATAAAATTCAAATAGATAAATTAGATGAAGCCAGAATTTACATAATTAAATTTATTAATAGGCATGAAATTTTATATTGTATTGGTTCTACTATTTGGTCAATTTCCAAGAGGATAAAAGAACATTATATTAATTTTGGTTCAAGTGTTAAAAACATTAGTTTGAAATAATTTTTTTGTTGGTTAAATGATGATTTTACAAACTTTTATGATAATTTAGTATATAAACACTTAAAAAGTATTTAATATTAATGACAAACTTTTTAAAGTTGCCATTGCTTAGCTATGTCAAAAATAATATATATATATGAATGAACATATGAAAATATTGTGGATATTTAAATACTCCATGAATATTTTTACTGTATACTGATCTCTTATATCAGCATTAAATTTTGTGTAATTTTAATGTAAGAATTTTTATAAAAGTATAATTGTTGATGCTTAAAGTAAAATTATGTACATGTATAACTTACATGTATATAAATAATACATGCAGTATATATAATTGATTTCATTCTCAAAATTATTTTTAATGTATTGGTATAATTTAGTTATATATTTTAATATCTTGTTTTGATGTATAATCACATTTTTGATGAAGCTATATTTGACATTTTTGATAAAAAATATTAATGATTTTAGTATAGTTTAAATTATGAATTAAATCATTAGTATTATAAAAAAAAATTTTATTTTATTATTGATATTCTGTTTATAATTTTACATAACTATTGAGCTTTATAATGTAAAAAATCTTAATGACCATGTCATTATTTTTAATCTGCATAACATTTTGGAAAATTGTTTATTGGTGCTTATTTAAATTTTTAATGATGCAGAATTAAATTTTAATATTTAGTTACATTGTTTGACTTTGAGTTGTATAACTTATGTAACCAATGTAAATTATGTAAATATTTTGTTGAATTAGTAGAGTATAAACAGAATTGCAACTGATTTACATAATGTATATTATATAAAATATTGATTAATTTAATAAAATGCTTTTTTAAAACACATGCTCTATGAGCAATATTTTATTATTGAATTTAATATTTTAAAAAATTTTTAAATACATATATTTATTGAGAATTAATTAAAAAATTTGTGTGTTCAAATATTTTGTAATTTTAAACAGTTTCAATCTACTTCAAATTTCATAACCTTTTTTGTTTTAAAAAAGTAGTGTAAAATCTAAAGGATTAAATAGATTGTGTAAATGTAAAAATGTGTAATTTCATTAATTTAAGTAATAAAAACTGATTCTACATTATGAAAAAGATGTTATATAATAAAGTTAAATATTAAGTAATTGTTCTTTTAAATTTACATATTGTGAGAAATGAATCATGGTTTAACATTAATTCTTTTTATCTCTGTGCCCTTACTGTGTGTGTATGACCTTATTTATTACTAGGACTTATTGAAAATAAAGATATTTTGTTTTAACTTTTGACTTAGAACTCTCTAAGCTAACCAGAAACTTCACCAGTATAATAAGTCCTATTAATAAACAAGGTCCAAGTAGATAATATATATACAGACATGGTTTAACATTTTTATATTTTATTTTTAATTATTGTTACTATGTAGATTTTAAAATATATTTTAAAATTATTTGAAATATTTTCTGTATAAATATATTAATGTAGAAACTATAATTCATAAATATTTAATTCAGTTTATACTTTATACCAGTGGTTCTTAACCAGTGTTCCATGGAACAGAGGTGTTCTGCAAACCTACATCAAGTGTTCCACGAAAGAAAAGATTTTAACGTTTTTATTCAAATTTATTCCCATTGCTATATTCGTAGATAATTCCATGTTTCTATTTTATTCAATATGTTAAAGTTTATTAGTTTATTGCTTCATTGTTTCCTGAGAACAGTAAACATGGAATTGCCGATCAATTTTTGAATATATTGATGCTAATGCTCCATGTAATAAAAAGTATATGAATGGTGTTCCACGGCCTCAAAAAGGTTGAGAACCACTGCTTTATACTGATTAAGATAAAACAAATTTTATTTGAAGACATGCACCAATACAGTAGTTAATCATGAATATTTTGCAAGCTTTGTTTAATGCAAGATTTTGGAACATCTTATTTTTCTCAAATCATTATTAATGCAGTTCTTACAAATAATTTCACAATAAATTATTTAACATTGATACGTATTCACTAATATCAAGCTACTATAGCAATTCTACATACTGTTTAAGTAGGATTACACATAAGAAATTGTGGATTGAAAATGCAGAATGAAAAGATTAGGTTTCTTACTGTATAAACAAAAACAAATATGAAATAAAATGAAATACACATTGATTATAAGAACAGAATGACTACAAAGAAAAGAAATAATATAAACACTTCTCCTTACATAATTAAGACAACAAAGGCATCCTATTTCCTCTGCAGTTGTCTTCTAATTGTATGACATTATGTTTAGGAGGAATAAAATCATCTGTGCCATCGTTGAGGGCCATCTCAGTATTGGCTTCACCAACCAGATTTTTTTGACAGTAAAAGTTCAAGAATTCTGTTCAGGGAATGCATCTACATCTTCCTGCCCAGACTGTCATGTGGCTCAAATTACAAATTGGTATGCAATGTCTTATAAAATTTAGATTAAACTATTGAGAAATAAAAATATAATTAATATATATATATGTACCAT
>NW_019384572.1:205460-207939 GCF_000671375.1 Centruroides sculpturatus | reverse complement strand
TATACAGTAATACCCCGAACTTACGCGATAGGTGGGACCGAGCGATAACCGCGTAAGTCGAATTCGCGTAAGTCGGGGTATAATTTTGCAATTTGTTTAAAATCTAAATCGGATGTATATAAGCTAATAAATGTTCTCGTTAATCTTATCTCGTCTTTTGATTCGTTCACGGTTACAAGAAATCACCACATAGAGTCTCTCGAGTCTCCGTAGATATAACAAACACAGAAATAAATAACACAAAATAAATTGTAGTTATGTGTCGATTCCGCGCGACACGTCCGAACACGTAAGCTGAACAATAGTGTGGAGAGAGTGAGTAATCAAAAGTTGCATGGCGCTCAAACAAAAGACAAATCAACGAGATTTGAAAATCACGTAACTCCGGGTTCGCGTAACTCGAGGTATTACTGTAGTGGCACAACTCAAAAAAAATAGTTCTTATAGAACAGCCATTTAAAAGTTTCTTTTATTTCTGCAAGGCTTTGTCATGATCTTGGATTTTTAAAATTTTCAAATCTTTATTTCCAAAAAAGATTGTAAATTTTAAAAATCCAAGATCATGACAAAGCCTTGCAGAAATAAAAGAAACTTTTAAATGGCTGTTCTGGAAGAACTATTTTTTTTGAGTTGTGCCACTACAGTAATACCTCGAGTTACGCGAACCCGGAGTTACGTGATTTTCAAATCTCGTTGATTTGTCTTTTGTTTGAGCGCCATGCAACTTTTGATTACTCACTCTCTCCACACTATTGTTCAGCTTACGTGTTCGGACGTGTCGCGCGGAATCGACACATAACTACAATTAATTTTGTGTTATTTATTTCTGTGTTTGTTATATCTACGGAGACTCGAGAGACTCTTTGTGGTGATTTCTTGTAACTGGAAACGAATCAAAAGATGAAATAAGATTAATGAGAACATTTGTTAGCTTACATACATCCGACTTGGAGTTTACACAAATTGCAAAATTATACCCCGACTTACGCGAATTCGACTTACGAGGTTAACACTCGGTCCCATCTATCGCATAAGTTCAGGGTATTACTGTATTCTTGTGCACCAATGATACATGCAAGTACAGTGGGTGATTGGATAACAAACACTTTCACGAAGAATTTTTATGTTCGGACAACAAACACATGATCGGATAACGAACACCCCACAGAACAAACACAAGAAGAAGCGACGTAAAATAATGAATACCGATTGCTCTTCCCTTGTCTTCGGGCAACAATTTAAAACTTTTCGGAGTGTGGGAGACGTCGACATCGATGCTCAACTCAGTATATACCAATCGTATAGTATTCCTCTGAACTTTGAAACTCTCCCTTGTAATTCCAGCCTTTTTTTTTTTCTGACAAAACAATTCTTTTATGTATTCGCGAAACTGTCGGGTAGGCACTTCTTAAGTTTTGCGTCTGTTTTTCTTTTCGAAAGGTGAGAGTATAATAGCAAAGGTAGATAGTGGGCAGAAGATGCCTAATGTTGCTGGGCAGTATGGCATGAACAGGTCTACAGTAGGCTGCTGTTCAATCTTAGCTAAGAAAGATACAGTATAATCAAGAAGACTCAAGCAGCTTAAGGAGTAACAAAAATCACATCTGAGAAATAAAGAACATTGAAGAGCTCATAATGGAACATGAAACGAATCTGATGACAGGAAAATGCCAAGAACTCTTGAATGAAGAACACCATGATACTCGGCAAAATATGTTTTCTTCTGAAAAAGAGGATTAATGCCAATATCTGTTATTAAAGATCCTTTGAAGAAGTGGGAGGATGTCAGAACAACTGTCTTAAAATGGCATCCAAACTAGGTTTGAGGCTTGGGGATTTCTACAATTGCAATGCTATTAATTACTTACGAAAAATCCTGAAGAAGAGAGAAAAGCAATTGAAATTAGACAGATTCTTTAACCCCCACAAACAGAAAAAACATGACTAATAAAAATGCAAGACTGTGTATGTATGTATTTTTATTATTACATATAAATAAATGTAGTAAGAAAGTATATATTTATTTTTGGGGGTCTCCAGAATGAATTAATTAAATTTCCATTAAAACCTATGGTAAATCAATAATCGGTTAACGAACAAAGTCTTGGAACGGATTATGTTCATTAACCAATCACCCACTGTACATTTAAATTTTACTGCAAATTTTGATGACTTTACATTAAAGGTAATAAATTATTTAATTGTAAACTTTTTTTACCATCCTCTTGGTTCGTTATTATAATCATCAGGTTGGTATATTGGTTGCTGACATGGCATTGGTGGTGGTGGTGGAGGTGGTGGTGGTCTTGGTGATGTAGAACCTAAAATTAAAATTATTATTAATTATATTAAACTTTTAGTAATGATTAGATTTTTTATTATTCACTAATATGTATATAATAAAATTATAAATTACTATATAAAGCTTTATGATATGAATGTAATATTGAATAAAATGTAAAAACTAAGAATAAAAATT
>NW_019384572.1:178097-204896 GCF_000671375.1 Centruroides sculpturatus | reverse complement strand
CTATGCTATAAACAAAAAATTATAGGATTACTTACCGAGTGTGCACCATTCGACTACGCCCGTTGTTCAAAGCTTGTCATCGTCGCGGAACAGCACACGAAACGGCGGCCGCGATTTCTGATAAATAATTTTTCGCAGAAAAATAACTTGACCTTTGGAGACATCATTAATATAAATAATTTTTATGGCCGTTGAATAAGAAGTGTTTCTTTCACAAGAAATGTATAAAATTAGTGCTGTATTAGACTTACGGTACCTAATTTACATACTGAACAGACGATAATAAACTCAACTTAGTACCTAAAATCTCCATAGCGCGGCGCCACGCTCGACGGCGGAAATTACGTATTTAATTATTATTATAATTAAATACAAGTTACAATAAGTTAATATATAATTATATATACAGTACCTAATTTATATATAATTAATATATAATTATATGTACAGTATCTAATTTATATGTAATTTATATATAATATTGTACAGACGATAGCAAACTCAATTTAGCCGCTCCGTAGCGTGGCGCAGGGTCGGAGGAAAGTAGTTCGGCTGCTCATCCACTATTGGTCCAGATTCTATCAATCTTGTCGTGAAACGACGTTATAGGAGGTACTTTATACGAATGTTGCTACAATTTTTTCGCTACGTTATAGGAATTGTCGTTATAGGAACGCACGTTATAGAGGGGTCGACTGTAATTGTATTTGGTCAAGAAATACGATTGCTTATTTTTTCTAAAACTATTTTTTTTGCATGCATCATTGACAAGGAAACGTCAGACATTAAGGTTTCTGATTCAAATGAAACTTGCCCTAAACACAAACAGCTTCTTGTCCAAATAATAGGATCCACTTCTCAAGCATTTCTGAAAAACAAACTTTGAAAATTCAATATTTAGCATATGTCTTTACAAGTTTTACTTTGCAGTGGAACAGTGATAGCTTAGTGGATAAAATGCTACGTACTGGAGTTACATGATACAGGCTTGAACCTTCTCAATTTTAGTTTTTTTTTAATGTGTAACATAATTATTTTAATATTTTATTGCATCATTAGCATTGTTATTATTACAGTATTATTCTTTATGTTTAAAGCTTATAAACAAGAGATTAAAAAATTTGTTGTCATTTCCTGTTTACCGAAAAACAAATCTCTCTAGATTAAACTTTTATTTAATGACATAAAAGAGTCCTTTTTTTGTTTGGACGAGGAGCTGTTTGTGTTTAGTGCTACATGCTTACTAAATTTTGTTTGAATTGGAGATCCAAATGTCTGACACTCTCCTTGAGAGGTTTTTATAATATGAGAATCATCTTATTCAAAATTAAAAAGTTAATAGGTTAATGAATATTAAATAAAGTAATGAAAATATATATTTGAAACTAAAACTGTGCCTTTAGTCCCAATAGAATAAAGTTTCAGAAATGAAAGAACTACTCAGAGTAACTGATGAAAATAAGCAGAAGATTCTTAATGTAAATTGCAAATTCTGACATGTATTTTTCATATGCACATAATAAATTCAAGTGAATCTTTCAGTGCAAGAATAAATTTATATAGGATACTGATATTGTTTATTTTGAAATCTGTGCTTGAATTTAATAAATTTAATTTGAAATGGAAAATAGAATGCAATTTAAAAAATTAATGTGTGATATATATCTCAATGCTGATTATAAAAGACTGAAAGAATTAAGAATATTAAATAAAGATTTTTTCTTTGTGTTTGTTTTTTCTTTAAATTTGATATTTTGAATAGGATGTGAAAGTTTTGTTAAAATATGAACAACTCATTCATTTACATTACTAAGGCTTGTCAAAAGCATTAAACAATTTAAAAGCATTTTTCATTTTTGATAATGAATATCTTATATATTTAGGAACTATACATAGTAATATGATTGAAATAGTAATATGTTTATACCTTGTTAAAAAGAATTAAAAGCCTAAAAAGCATTTTTTGTTTTTTAAGTTGGAGGAAATGACTAATATATACAAGATATATTATCTTGTATCATGTGGCTGTTATGTATCCCTTTAATGAAACTAAACTGAAATCAAAACTAAAACTTTTTATTTACCAGGGGAATAAGCTGAGGCAAATTGTGAGTTGTAGATTGCTCCTTACAATATCTAACACCAGCCTATTTCTCCTTGACTGGATATGTGAATTTCCAATTGAAGATTTGTTGTGACTAAGACAAAACCTTTCTCACTTTGTTTCTAGCCATTTAAGCACTAAGTACTCAGTGTTTAAATGGCCAAAAACAAAGTGAGAAAGGTTTTTCTTAGTCATTTTAAATAGTTCTAGCTCCAAATGCATATAAGATTTGTTGGTTGAGAATTTCATACATATTGTGTGCTTGTGATAAAAATCCATTGTGAAGCAACATTTCTTCTATGAAGTATTTTAAAGCTAAAAGTGAAGAGGAAAAATAATCTTTAATAGCAGAAAATGATGGAATATAACTATAGAATTTCTCAGTGTTTTATGGAAGTGTGAACCGCCGGGGAGGGTGTAGGTCTCCTGATCCGGCAACAGGTTGTTAAACCTTTTCACTGTCAGGATGGATGGAAGGATTCTTTTCCCGCTGTAACGGGCTTTAATGGTTCAGGTCGAGTGGCGGAGGGAGGAGTGCGTCGGTAAGATGACAGGCGATATACGAGCAAACGAGGACACCAATTTAACAGGATAACAATGATTTATTAGCTACATAGATACGATAACTAATTAATTACAATAAGTAATTTCAAAGGGAAAAATCTGAGTCCCTGAAACGCGAAGGACCGAGAGAGAGTTCACAAAAATTTGTTCCATACCTCTTTATGTCTTTAAATATTCTTAAGGAAAATGGTTTTGATATCCAACGGGTTGGTAGGATAAGGATGATAATTTTTCTTCAGGACACAATATCGATAGGACACAGTATATTAATCGGACACAATATTCGTAGGACACAGTTTTAAAAGTGACGGCGGATGAACGACTCCCCTGAGAAGGGGAAGGAAGGGGTTTTTATAAGTTCGGTGTGGGAGAATGGTCATGTGACCAATTGTTGTGAGGTAAATGGTACGCGGATGGGTCAAAGTTGTTTCCGGGCCCATGCTAACTATCAACTTTGGAGTTGGAATGTGGGATTAGTTTCGAAATGGACGGATGTTTACTTTAAACGAAAGGGGAGATCGGAATTTTTCCATTTTTTTAAGTTAGATTTTAGTTTAGAATTTAAAGGAAAATTAAATTGGAGGTTTAGGAAACTGCGGGATATTAATCGGAAAATTTGGTAAAAATTCTGGATTTCACAGAAGTATGTAGATTACTTTAATCTTCAAAAATATGCCTAAATGTTAGCAACTGCTATACAGTCCTTATTTTTTCCAATCCTAATCTATGGATTAAAAATCTAATATTTATCATTAAAAAATAAAAGCAGGATTCAGTTACTAGTGAAAAATTTTTCAGGACATTATTGGAAAAAACAAGAGGATACGGAATCAAAAATGTTTTATGAAAGAAAAAGTAAAAAAATGTAAATATAGAAAAAAATATTGTACAGAATGAAATGATTGTCATATAAAAACAATGAATAAATATAGCTTTTGAAGAATGATGTTAGAAATAAAAGTAGAAAAAGATAGAGAGAATAGGTAAAAAAAATGATGTAAGAAAATTGGAAAGATGGGACAGAATGGAAGAATATCAGCTTTGGAATGATGATGATAGATATAAAAGATTGACTTATCCTGCAAAAGGTTGGAACAGAAGGAAGAGGATGATGATGATGAATATAACCAATAAAATCAGATCAAAATCTATGAATTATTGGATGGTGATGTAGAGTTTTTAGCCAAGTCCTATAAAACTATTCTAGGGATTGTTGAGGCTATTTTTTAACACTACTTTTAAAGAAACTTTAATAATATTTAGGATTGATATTTAAGTAGGGAAATTAGATATAATTACTGAATCAATAATTCAGCATTCTTTCTTTAAATGCAATATTTTTTCATTACAAATAAAATCTGCTTATTGTACTTACTTTGGGACATTGATACTGATAATGATAACTGACTGATAATAGAAAGAGAAAGTAAATAAGTCTTACAATTAATGGAAATTTTGATTTTATTGAATTTGATATTAAAATGATACAAACTATACTGTGAGCAGATTAAATTTAATAATTATTTACTCAAGTGTAGAAATCATTTAATACTTAAAACATTGATTAAGACTGATAGTGATAACTAGTAACTGATAATGATTACCAACTGTATATTGAGGACTGGTGTAAAAGACAGCTTAAAACTTCTAATTTACCTGAAATTACTGATAATTATAATTGAAATTCTGATTAGTATAAGTGGAATTTTATAAATGTATTTTAACTTGCATGTTTTAAGATATGCTAAGTTTGATAACATTAAATAATTAATGATACCTGTGATTATGATTACAATAGCAAATTCTGCTGTATAATATAGTTCAGTTTCAATTAAATCATATTGTCCCTATTAAAAGCCCACTGGACTTAAACATTTTCAAAATATGGTTTCTATTAGACCTTTATTTACTGTATATATCAATACAATATGGTATATCATTGAAATAATATAAAATATTGGATTTTAGAGCAAATTGTCTTGTATATAGATATTTGGTGACTATTACCATGCTATAAAGCTATTTATATAATCTCTCTTATTTTAGAGAGATTATATAAATTTAAAAAGCTGGATGAATTATAAATAGTTTATAGGTATTAATAATAAAAAAAAAAATAAGTCAAAATTATTACTACATCGTATATTATCAAACAGCAATGTGGAAAGGCTCTAGAAATAAGCCCTTTTAAATAATTATAGTTTTTCGATCTTATTGAATTAAATTATTTCTGTTTCCACATTTGTTTGATATGGAAAGGATCTAAAACTGAAAGAAACTTCAAACACTTGTGTACTGTTGAATGTAAGATTTTAACCAAGAAGTAATTTTGGACATCTAAATTAATGAGAAAGTCAAAAGAGGATGAGTGTTTTATATTAAAAATAAAAATTGAATCAGTTAATGAAAAGAACACAGCTCTTGTATGTAAAAAAAATAATGACTTATAATTTCAATAATGTATTTTATATTTACTAAATTGCAGTTATTAGTATATATTGTTCTATATTTGAATAATTTTATTCTGTTGAATATATTTAAAAAAAAAAAGGCTTTTAGTCTATTTTTAGTTAACTTTTTATGTTAATGCTGATTTCATTACAAATATTAAGCTTGAATGAAAGCTTCTGAGTAAATGTATTTAGATAGTTTTTGAATATTAAAAAAAAAATGTTTTTTATTCTTTTGTGCTTGAATTCAGTTTTTTAACTGAATCTTCTGAAAAATAAAATTTATATGTTTTGAAAATATAATTTTTGTTAAACTTTATCCTTTTTCTTATAAATACTGTTCATTTTAGTTGAACAGTTTGATGATTTGCTTTTGCCACTTCTGATAAATTGAAAACATAATTTATTAATTTAATTGAAGTTTGAAAATATTTGAAGGTTTTCTGTTTTGTTCTGAATACTGTTTATGTATTTGGAAAATGTATAACTTTTTCACTTTTTTCAATATAATAGGTAAAATCAGTGATAGACCTGCTTTATTGCAAGAACCTAGAGGTTATGGGTCACCACCTTATCGTAAGTTATTTAGTAAAACTTTCTAAATATATTACTTTTTTATTTATAAAAGGCTAAAAATTATCAATTTTATTGCAAATGTATTAAAATCCAAGATACTTTTTTCCGTATATCTATCAAATTTATCAGTAGACGTTTTTGAATATTGAGTAAGCAGCTTTACTTTTTAAATTCTGTTATGTCCCTATTGCTAATCTTTATAATGCTCTTATAGTCTAGCATTTAAATGATAAATTAATTTAATAACTTTTTTATATTAGTCATACTTACTTTAATGTATTTTTAAATAATTATTATTTTAGAATTTTTTTTCAGACATAGCTTTTATAAAAATTTGTGTTGCAGTTTTTAGAATTAATGTTTTATATATTGATTTCAAATTATTTTAATTAATGAAAATCAGAGTTTTGAGATAAGCTAACAGAATGAGACAAAAAATCTGGACAGAGTTTAAAGCATCATAACTTTTGAAGTCAAAAAGATGATTTTAAAATCTTCATTCCAAAAATTACATCATTACACATGCTCAGTTATAGCATGTGAAGTTTTTGAACTTATTGAGTCAGTTCAGAAAAATGGCAAAAAAATTGGTGGTGGAGCATTTTTTAGCTGAAAGCCATAACAAATCAACTGTACATTATTTATGCCAGTTGTTATGAATGCTAAAACCAAAGAGCATTGTGCAAATATTTGACAATAAAGATGCAGTTAGCCAGATGGAGGCAGCTAAGAGGTTTAGTTGTCATTGATCATACATAGGTAAGACACCTAAAAGATGGGCATAAAGAAAAGAAGAAGAGGACCCAAGAGTACACTGCAGAAAAAATTGGTGAAATCCAAACACAATGCAGATGGCTGGTAATAAATTTTGGAAACAAAATGTTCATTTTGTATGACAAAGTACTTTTCTCTCTCCGGCAGCAAATGCAAGCAATGAAAATCAAGCACCTCCTAAAGTGAAGTACAAATTTAAGAAGAAATATGAAACAAAAGTCATGTTGTACATTGATATTTCATCAGCAGGTGTTTCAAAGCCATTTTTTAAAAAGGAATCTCTTGCAATTGATGCTGATATGTACCAAAATGAATGTCTAAAGAAAATTCTAATCCCTTTTCTTAAAAATAATTTAATTTCAGAAAACATATTGAGTAGTAATGGGATTTTTAAATAAGAAATTAATAAACTAGAAATGTGAAGAAGATTGAATTTTGTGTGAAACATGCATAAAAAAATGACAAAATACAATTAATAAGAAAAGAAACAGATTATTTATTAAAAAGTTAAGATTAACATTACTAAATAATTCATTATTATAATTTATGATAAAGCTGGAACAATTTCAAAAATTTAGTTTGTTTATAATTTAACAACTATATAATAATTAAATATGAAAAATTTTAGTGTATTTCATAAAAAAAGATAAAATAAAAATAAGATATTGTAAAGTAATGCTAACAGTTTTACTTTAATTAACATTAGATTTAGAAGTTCACTATTTGATTTTAGAATTCTAAAAATAAAGGTTGCAAACTAAAATTTCTTTGAATATAGTTTCATGACTTAGTAAATAATTTGAAGATTAATCCATTTAGAATAAAATAAATCTTAATAAACATTTATATATAAAAATTATCGGAAAGAAAATTTATAAATTTGACTATTTGAGAAGTGATGATGAATATTAATATGGAGAACATTATTGTTATGTTCAGTAGATTCAATCATCTTACAGTATTTATAAAACTTTCCAAATATATGTCTACAGTTTGTAAATGCTGAGAATTTGCTTATGATAATAAATAAAATTTCAAGTAGAATTTTGTTGAAATCTTGAAAAATTTCAGATATTTGCTTTAAAATATTTTTTAATTAGCTCTAATGGTCCACATTTATAGTCTTACTAATTATTTTTTATCATTGTACCCATAACATTATTTTACTTTTGCTTCTCTTAATAAAGCTGTAGTGGAAAAAATCTTTATAAATAATTTTATAATGAGACAATCTTCAAAAAGTCATTAAATTATTAAATTGTATTTCATTTACTGAAGAAGCTTCCATGTTTGAAAAGTTGAAAGTACTCTAATAAATTTTGTGATATATTTTTTCTTTAAACCTTATTCAATATAGTTACTGGATGGTGTTTATTCTTTCTTTGTTAATTTGTTGATTCATTGTAATTTTAAAATGTTCTTATTAGAATGTTACATTTAATGAGAAATTTTTATTGATTAGGTGCTACATAAATTTCAATTATCATCAATTAGAAATTTTTAAAGATATTATATGAGAAGTTGATAACTTAATGGAATATAATTCTGATTGTTATTTTCATTGAGAAAATCTCATCTTATAATCACTTAAAAATTAACATCATCAAAGAAAAAATATTATTTTTCTTCTAACAGAATATTTATTTAATGTAGGAGATGGAGCTCCTAGAGGGCCACCAGCATATCCAGAGAGAGAATCATATGATGGTTATGGTTCACGTCCAGTGCATGGATATGGAAGTGATTATGGTCCTCCTCCTAGGCCTCAGACTCGTTATGGTAGTCCACTTCCAGATAGATATGGCAGGTAAATAAAAAAGAATTATTATTTTCATATTTATCAGTTAATTTAATCCTTAATATATAAACTGCTGAATAGCTAAGAGGCTATCAGATTCATGTAAAAACAAATTCTTTCATTTGAGCTTATTTTCATCTTTATTTTATCTACATAATGAATGAATTTCTAAAGCAATGTCAAAATGAATTCATCTACAATTTCAAAAAAATCAAGCAACAAGTTGCTTAACTTTCCCAGCAACATTTGGTGGTGCCATCTGTTGTTANCAGTTAGACTTAATGATGTACATCAATCTTAATAGATCAGGGAAATTGAATAAATTTAAATCGGAGCAATAATAATTAAAAAACAAATCCAAGGTTTTTATTAAGCTAATAATGAAGTTTTATATATTAAGCTAATTTTTCACAATTTTAATATCATGATTAAAATTATAGGAAAATTTTAACAAAATTTTTATAAACTTAACATTGGATGTTGTTAAAGCCAAATGATATCTAAATTACCTCAAGCTATATTAATGCTACTAATTGGGCTACAATTTGAAAAAATTGTAGACCTATAAATTCCTACTATCATCCATCTGTCTTTCCTTAATCTCGAGAACAGAGTTATCTAGATGAAAGATGAGACCAGATACAGAAACTTTAGGGGCAGAAGGCCCCGGTTAACTATATATGAATTTTTGATGTAAACTGAAAGTCGCATTATTTCAATTCAAAACTTTTCCCTTGAAAGGAGTTAATAGATGACTGGCACAACTCTATTGTTAAAGGA
This sequence comes from Centruroides sculpturatus, assembly GCF_000671375.1. NCBI lineage: Eukaryota > Metazoa > Arthropoda > Arachnida > Scorpiones > Buthidae > Centruroides > Centruroides sculpturatus. The sequence continues at coordinate 195,850 of NW_019384572.1, read as the reverse complement.
AAAGTATGATGTACAGGGGCAAGCCACTACTAATTTTAGATGGAGAGCATATATTTTAAATTAAATAAATTAAAAATATTAAAAATTGCAGTCAGGCATTGTGACAATGTCACAATAAATAATTACTTTTTATTAATTAAATGTTACTGGGTACTGAAGTTGTCTTCAGTTGGTGCCTTGAGTAACCAGTATGGTTGTATCTAAATTAATAGTTCTGGAAGTGAAGATTGGATGGAAGTCCACATAGCATAATTGGCAATGTGTCCGCATGGTCAGCGGGAGTTACAGATTCAAGTACTGTTTCAGACCAATTCTTTTCTTCCATAACCTTTTCTAATTATGATTAAATTAATATTTATTAAATAATTTAGAAACTTTTGGAAGAAAAGGATTATCTTGGAATTAAATTCAAACCTGTAACTGCTGCTTACAGTCTAGAATGGTGGTCACCAAACTACAGCCTGCGAGGTCAGCTCATCCGACTGTTTCCACACTTTGCCACAAAATATAGCTAATTTGAGCTAAAATATAATTATTTATTTGGAAATATCATAGTTTGTAGATAAACTTACTATGTAGAAAAAATTAAAATAAGTGTAAGTAAAAATGCCAAAATTGGTCCAATCTAATTTTTGCATCTGACAGTAATATAATTTTTAGTAAAATTAGGGAAATAAAAAACTTGCCGACTTTTTGCGACTATGGATATCACAGTGCATTTGGCAAGTACCTGCAATGAAGTTTCTAAGAAAAGTGATTACATGCTTGCTGCAGTGATTGTGTTTGTATTGGTAGATAAATAAGTTGGTTGTCTTTATTTTTTGTGTATTCAGTATACTATATTGAACAAAATGGTTATGTGGCCTGCACTCTCATTCTCTCAGTTATCTGGCCTGCTGTAAAAAAGTTTGGTGACCCCCCTACTCTAGATGCATTGCCAGTTCTTTTGTCCAATTCTTCACTTCCAAACATATTAATTTAGACATAAGCAATTATTTATTGTGACAATGTCACAATGCCAAGCTGTGAAAAATATGATTAAAAATTGTGACAATGTCACCATAATCCTCATGATATTACTGGTGTAGAATTCAATAAATAAATAAGCAATTAATAAATAAGCATTTTTAATCATGTTTTTAATATATTTAATTTAAAATATATGCTCTCTACCTCAAATTAGTACTGTAATGTCTTGCCCCTATCATCTATTAACTGCTTTCAGGGAAAAAGTTTTGAATTGAAATAACGTGACTTCTGGTTTGCATCAGAAGTTCATATATAGTTAATTGGTGCCTCCTGTCCCTAAGGTTTCCATACCAGTCTTGGATTTCATCTATCTAACTCTTTATTCTTGAGATTAAAGAACAGACAACAGTGGGATTTATAGGTCATCAATTTTTTCAAATTGCTGCCCGCCCAATAACCATACTCATGCCAAATGGGGATGACTCAGTGCCAATGGCCTATAATCATCACCATGGAACTCAGCTGGCTATATATACTGTATTTTTGCAGAATGACTGGCATGATGCATAAAACTGGAGGAGACCAGCATGCTGGAAACCCTGGGGTTACTGGCATGCCATTAAACTGTGACTAAAAAATAAAATTAATCAAATGTAAGAAAATTAGTTGTTAATTAAATGTTAAAGAAAACATTCTTCTGATTAGAACAAAATAATAACATTATAATTTGACTGACTTAAAATCAAGAAGAGAGTTTTTGTTTACAGCAATAAAACAATTAATGGCTTATTGACATTAGTAGTAGTGGTTAGTCAATATGGGCTACACTGACCATCTATCCTGACCTTAAAAATAACACCTTCCTCTCAAATTTTATATAACGGGGATGTTAATTAGTGTATAAGTCCAGATAATTTACTGTCAATTTCTGAAATTTAATATGCTTATGTGAGAATACGGGTGATGATAAAACCTTCTAGTTGTTGCGACATTAAGATTCACTCACTTTGTCAGTGGATGGTGTTTAGGAGGGTCTTTGCATTGATTGGGAGAGCCATAAGTAAGTTTCAATTATTGCATTTTCAGATGTCCGTATAAACCAATTGAACAGACAAATTGCTTAACATATATATATATCCATTAAATTTTTATTGTATTTATTGTTACTTGTTAATCAATTTGTCTGTTCAATTGGTTTATACGGACATCTGAAAATGCAATAATTGAAACTTACTTATGGCTCTCCCAATCAATGCAAAGACCCTCCTAAACACCATCCACTGACAAAGTGAGTGAATCTTAATGTCGCAACAACTAGAAGGTTTTATCATCACCCGTATTCTCACATAAGCATATTAAATTTCAGAAATTGACAGTAAATTATCTGGACTTATACACTAATATATATATATACATTAAATTTTTATTGTTACTTATATATAAAGGATATATTATATCCTTTGTACTTCATATATATATGTATATGAAGTACAAAGGAAATAATCTAAAAACTAGGTACACCTCTAAAATACCAAAAGAGAGTTTACAATAGGATCTAAATAATAATACCTCTGGTCTAATTGATACGATGTGTAGATTCCTTTTGGTATGGAGACGTAGGTGGGTTGGATGCAAATGAGGAGCCAGAGCTAGACTTTGTTCTCCTTATGGTGGGGTTTTATTCCTGGCCATCCATTTCTATGGCCGTCTGCTTCTTTTATGGTAGTTTCTTACTATCATCATTGGCCCTGAGTTTGTAATTTCTCTCCAATTGGGGTTTGGGATTTGAATCATATGGGATATTCTTCCTGATGCGTGATAACAGCTTTAAAGGAAGTTTTACTTTCCTTTCTCACGAAATTGATAGAACTGTGTCAATTTTGACATCAATTTAATACTTTTTTAAAAAAAATTTTACTAAAATAAATAAAATTATTCCGTCTCTGGACTCTCACACTTATTTTTGCATTTTATATTGAATTACAATAAAATAGAAGTAAAAAAGCACTTTAGTTATCCTATGAGTATTTTACATCGTTAAAAAGAAAACAAATGAAGAAATTAAACATATAATCTTACATTTTGATGTAATACAGATAGTTTCAGTTTTAGAATAAAAACTCGTTTGTTTTTTAGTGTGCTCTCTACAGAGGGATTATAACATCTCTTAAACTGTCATGCTGGTTTTGTGAGGCTCTGGACAGGTCCAAACCCTTACTAAAATTCGTGTTAAAATAATTGTTTTATAGAAAAAATATACAGTAGTTAGAGAGAGATTTTATTTTATGAAAATGTGATGCTAAATTTTAAACAATAGAAGAATGTAAGTCCGTCGACCATCTCCAATCGGAGATCGAATTAACTTCGATTTTGACCTCTCCCGCGCCCCGAAAGGTTTCGAATTGTCATCAGATGATGAGGAGAGACCAATCAGAAAGGGGAATCTGAGAGAAAACGGATAAAACCCCGGAAATTCACGGACGCAAGGGCTTCTTCTCCTGAAAGTTCCAAGTGACGGATCTGTTGTTGTGTGTGTGTCTCGAACCCATCTTCGTCTCCATCTCCCGACCTCGGATCGACATCTTTCCATCAACGGAAATCGACCACATTGTCCCAGAGTCGTCGAGACGTGATGGAATGGTTCATTCTCAAACAAGGGACACTCCTTCAAAATGAGACTATCTTGGAAAGGAGAGGAAGACCCAGAGGCCTCAGTCACTGCAGAACTTCCAAGATCGTGGAAATCTTGTAAGCTTCTTTCGTGTTTAATAAACAATTGTGTTGTTTGTAAATGAAGCAGCTATCTCTGACTCAACTGTTTCCACATGTCGTTGATTGTTACCGCTCGGCAGTCCAAATGGCAAGGGAGACGATGACGATATATATCGCCCATTATCGTTCATTGAGTTTTTTTTTCCTCACCCCTCGGCCCCCACAGTTTTTTATCATACAGAAATATCTGATTTCATGGTCCCTACATAGACCAGCATACCGATCATTCTGCAATATATATAACCATATTTAATTATTAATAAGTAGCACTAATATAGTTCAATTTAATCCAGCAATTGTTTGGCTTTAAAATTTTATTACTACTTTGTAGTATAAGTAAATGTGACCAGAGCGTTGGTACCTCTTTAGTGCCTCGTCAGGACTAAAAGAAACCACTGAAGGAACAGAAACTGCAACTTTGGAATTTGCACGATTGGTCACATGTGCAGGCGATTGGATTCGGGATGGAGGAGAATTAAGAGATGGCGATTGGATTCGGGATGGAGGAGAATAAGATACGGCAGATTGGAAGAAGTGCACACTATTACTTAATTAGAACAAAAAAGACTCATTTATTTATATACATCTTTACACAAAGTAACCGAGAATTCTCTTTATCTTTCTAGTAGCGAGTTAAAGTATCTATAGTTATATAGTGTCATCTAAGGTTAACGAATCCCCGACCAAGAGAGAGTTTACATTTATTTTTTGCGTGGCGATAAATATCTTGTTCCATCTATTCTTGAACTTCGTCGGATGGTTGTGGATTGGGGTAAAAAAGTTCAAGCTTTTTTGAGGTAAAAACCTGGGTAAAAAAAGTTCAAGCTTTTAAATGGAGAAATTCGAATAGGGTTTCTGGAGGACAACCTTGATTGTCAAAAAAAAAAAAAAAGTGACAGTTGAGGGAATGATGGCGACAGACAGGATCAGCGATTGGGTGAACACTCGAATATCCTTTCTCAAGGAGGGCGATTGGCAGACTCTCGGACTCTCCTTGTCCCTGAGTCACTTTTTTTTTTAATACCTTCAAATCATATCTTTTTTCACCAATCGGGAATTTTTCATAGTAGTTCTCAGTGACACATTCAATGTGTTCCTTGGGAAAGGAAATGACTCCAGAGAGAGAGAGAGAGATGTAATCATTCTTTGGTAATAAAATGGAAAAAAAAATTTTGTTTGAAAGACAAAAAATGAAATTTCTATCACAATTTGTCAGGTCTGGTCCCTCACATAAACAACTTTTATTCTACTCCTTTACTCAATGAATCTAATCACTTCTAACATAATCTAGAAAAAAAAATATATGCTATTGATATATGCAGAGGCTGTGCCATACTGCATACATTAGTTTTATTTATAATCCTTCTTACTTAAAATTAAAATACAGTAGAGCGTCGTTTATCCGAAAGCATTCAAATCGGCAAATTTAAATTTTCGTTAGTGCTGTGGCACTGCAATCTTTGGCTATATCTTGGGCTATTCCAATATTTTTTTTGTTGGTGTGTGTGTGTTTTAGCTGGCAGCACTGGCACTATTGTGTGATGTTTTTCTGAGGACCGTGTGTCGTGTTGAATCGAACCTTTTTGATATGAGATCAACTTCTAAAGTTTATATTTTTTGGTTTTTATATTTTTCAATATATTTATTTTACTTAATATAAACACACATAAAAACCTTTACTTGACCAGTAAAAATATATTTAATGAAAACAACTAACGTTTTCGACTGCTTTCTCAGTCTTCCTCAGGTTTTAAATTCTGATATTCGAAAATTTAAGCACAACGATTTTCGAATATCAGAATTTAAAACCTGAGGAAGACTGAGAAAGCAGTCGAAAACGTTAGTTGTTTTCATTAAATATATTTTTACTGGTCAAGTAAAGGTTTTTATGTGTGTTTATATTAAGTAAAATAAATATATTGAAAAATATAAAAACCAAAAAATATAAACTTTAGAAGTTGATCTCATATCAAAAAGGTTCGATTCAACACGACACACGGTCCTCAGAAAAACATCACACAATAGTGCCAGTGCTGCCAGCTAAAACACACACACACCAACAAAAAAAATATTGGAATAGCCCAAGATATAGCCAAAGATTGCAGTGCCACAGCACTAACGAAAATTTAAATTTGCCGATTTGAATGCTTTCGGATAAACGACGCTCTACTGTATTTTAATTTTAAGTAAGAAGGATTATAAATAAAACTAATGTATGCAGTATGGCACAGCCTCTGCATATATCAATAGCATATATTTTTTTTTCTAGATTATGTTAGAAGTGATTAGATTCATTGAGTAAAGGAGTAGAATAAAAGTTGTTTATGTGAGGGACCAGACCTGACAAATTGTGATAGAAATTTCATTTTTTGTCTTTCAAACAAAATTTTTTTTTCCATTTTATTACCAAAGAATGATTACATCTCTCTCTCTCTCTNCAACTTATTTTAAAATTAGTTCTAAATTTCATTGTTTGAGCATAGTAAAAGGAACATAAATTTTAGGATTTCTAAAAGTTTCAAGATGATTTTTAATTTTTATTTTTGTAAATGTAAATATGGAACCTATAAAATTGGCTGTGTTTGTATCTGAAAGAAGATTAAAACACATTCAGATCTACCATGTAAATCCCTGGTTTCTCTTGATTGTTCTACAGTGTTTATTTTTTCCCATTTATATCCATAACTGTGGGATCTTCTGTTAACAGTGCAATATTTTGAACCTTATACTGTTGATTTTATTATATTAGAAAAGGCCTTATCCTTAATGATGATTCTTTTTTCTGTTTTAGTTGTATTTCTTTTATCTACTCTTACACTAACATTAATATGATTTATAATTCTTTCTATTATACTCCCCTTGGAAAACCATGCCATTTGGCTAGTTCAAAAACATTTATGTAAAAATTAAATGATGAAAATTAAACCTTTAATTTTCAAGAAAATTAAAAGAAAAGAAAAAGCAATAGAAATCATTTCATCAGATGGATTGAATAATTTCAGTTTATTATGTTATTTTTAAATTATTAAAATATTCATCCATTATACCAGCATTACTGGTGTGAAAATTAATATAAAATAACTAGTAATTACCTAAAAACTAGCAATAATTCACTTCAAAAACGAATGTTTTCTACTGTCTTCAATGGTCATCATCAGGTTTGATTCCAAGACAGTAGAAAACATTCGTTTTTGAAGTGAATTATTGCTGGTTTTTAGGTAATTATGTAGTTATTTTACATTAAAATATTTAAATTAATTTTAATTGTTAAATAAACAATGATGATTTTTATATGTATATTTATTTTTTTAAATATTTATAAAATATAAACAGTTTATAATTAAAAATTATGTACTTTACAATAGGTATGAGAGAGAGATTTATGATGGTAGAGTTGATGGTCCTCCACCACCTGGACCACCAAGTCGTGGACCATTATATGGACCTGGACCAGCACCTGGAGGTCCTGGTGGACCTCAACAAGGGTCTGTTGTAATGATTTATGGTCTAGCTCCAGATAAAATTAATGCAGACAGACTGTTTAATTTGTTTTGTCTCTATGGAAATGTTGTTCGAGTAAGTTGTGTCTTAAGTAATTATTAAAAATTCTTTATATACTCTGGAAAATTTAATATTTTTAAGAAAATATAAATTAACAAATCTTGAAATATTTTATAAATCTGGACATTAGTAATTACTATGAACAATATTAATGTTACATTGGTGATCCTATCAGGAGCAGATGCTCCAACTGGCATAGCTCTGTGGGTTCATCAAAATTACTGAGCTCTCTCACCACATCAAGATGGTGTCTGGCAAGAGAGTTATTATTATTTAACATTTTCATTATAAATTTATATTAATTTAAAAATACTTGTAGGTTAAGTTTTTGAAAAGTAAAGAAGGCTGTGCCATGATACAAATGGGTGATCCATTATCTGTAGAAAGAACTATTGCCAATTTGAATGGTGTTAAATTTTTTGGTTCAAAAATACAATTGGGGTAAGTTATTTAAATTTAAAATTTTTTTCTTTAATATAGTTCTGTCTATTAATTTATAATTTTGTTTCATTAATCAGATTATTCATTATCTGTATAAATAGATTGTTTAATGGTCTATATGCAAAATTGAACATCTATACTGAAATGAAGTAGATAAAATTTATTTTTTTCAAGTAGTGGACAACTCTAATTAGAATACAGTGGAACCCCGGTTAATGAACGTCCTGGTTAACGACCAAATCGGTTAACGAACTTTTATTTTGGATAAATTTTGTCTCAGATAACGAACTTATGGCTTTTTCTGTCAAATTTGTAAGCGTGCCGACTTTTAGGGAAAATCAGTTAATCGTGTGTCGGTGATGGTCTAGGGTCCATTCGTACGTTGGTGGTGGTGGAGGAAACAAAGATGACAAGTATTTTACAGTGAAATCGTTTATTAGAACAGGAAGACGCTTACATATTTGAGGTAGTTAGAAATGGCATATCTACAGTATTTTCTCTCAGCACTGAGGAGTGGCATATCGCTGGTCCTATGACAGTACAAGCTGATCAGTCGTAGCCCCAGAGCGGACGAGATGGGTTCGCTTGGTCACAGAAGCAATGGTAGGGGACAGAGCTGCAACAACTGGAGTGGTCCGCAAGAGACAACACAAATTTTAGTGGGCACGACTTCTGGCTTAATCCAGATGAAGATGGCACAGATTAATCATTGTAGAATTTTTAGGAAAACTGCATTTTGACCTTGAAATTTGAGGTTTTTATAGTATTTCTTCCTTGAATCTCATCTTTTGATTGGTCCTGCGTCCCATTCCTCGCTTCCCGGTTGTTTTCTTCTTTGTCTCCAGGTGAAAACCGAAACCAGATCAGGTCACGAGAAAGGTTTGTTCCAAGGCGTTTATTTGACACCTGTTTGTCAACTCTGATCAGAGATTGTTGATAAACCTATAAGCCTTTCGCTCATAATTTAGCCTATTGTTTCTGCTAGCTGTCATTTTAGAACTTTAATGATCGTATGTGATGTTTTTATACCCGTCAAATCTTTCCCCTTTACCGAAAATTTAACCTAGATCGACTGTTTATGAGCACGTTTTCCTATATTTTCATTAAAGAAAACCCATTTTACAAATAAAATTACAAAAATACTGACGTCTAGAACGGATTAATTGTATTTGCATTGATTTCTATGGGAAAATTGCTTCAGTTAACGAACGGACTCGTGGAACGGATTATGTTCATTAACCGGGGTTCCACTGTATTGATAATATTTTGAGATTAAAAAATTATCCTAATTTTTTCTGAAAATAATATTTTATGATGATAAAAATCTAGCAATGAGTTGCTTAACTTTCCCAGAACATTTGGTGGTGCCATCTGTTAGTTAAATATTTAAAAAGTTTTTAAAATAAAATATATCACAAAATGGCCAAAAGCTTAATTTTGAGGGTAGGGATGATGATAACAATTTTACTCATCATCAGCATTTTTACTCAGCATTTACAATGTTTTATAAAACATTGTAAATGCTAATGACGAGTAAAATTGTTAAGTTGAACTCTACTGGAGATTCACACAATCCCCCTCAACCTTTAGTCACCAAAATTTAATAGCATCAATTTCCTAATAAACAAACCTCCCTGCAAAATTTCAGAAATTTTTGACAAAAAGCACAGGAGTTATTAAGCTTTAAAGAGAGTAAACAAAATCATGCCCCACATACACACTAACAGCACTCCAAATATTTTTGCATTTCTCAACGTTTCAAGGTTCCAAGTCCAAAAATGTAAAAATCTTGGGGGGTCATTTTTCAATCATTATACTTTACCCTGTTATATATAACAGCCGGAAAATAATTGAAATTAAATATAAAAGAAATTATTAGTTATCTTCTATTAAAATTAATTATCAGTTTTGTTTTAGTTTAAAATGTTTTAAGTGTTATGAAATTTTTTATGTTTAAGTAAAAGAAATTAATTAGATCTTTTTAAATTAAAATTCCACAAATTAAAATTTTTTATATTAGGGCTATGAGATTAAAAAACTCACTTCTCCAATCTTCAATAATCTTTATAGAAATTGGAGAAGCAAATTTTTTTTTATTAATTTCGAATTAATGTTTTATTGAAGATCTTCAATAAAACAGTAATTAATAAATTATTGAAAATCATAGAAGAGTTTTTATTTTATGATCTTATAAAGATATAAGAATATCTATGTATTATTAAAAGTTTTTGAATTTATGTAATATTCACTAGATACCAAAGAAACTTTTAGTTTTTCTTCAGAAATACAGGTGAGTGCAAAAGTAGGTATACAGTTGAGAATCTGAGAAATACAAATGTTTGGTGTTCATTATTATTTATCTTTTATTAGTTCATATTTCTTATTTGTGATTTAATTTGTACATAAAAATAAATGTTTTTCTTCCTATTTTCTCTCTGTATGTTTTTTTCCATAACAACTGTATACCTACTTTTGCACCCCCCCGTATATCCTCATAATTGTCATCAGTGATTGATTCAATTCCTGTCATAATCAGTTTGTCTAGAATAATCAGCAAGGAATTAAACTTTTTTAAAAATTTAAATTTTATGTTTAAGAAAAAATAGTTAATATATAATATGTAGTGCTATGATTGAACATGTTTTAAATTTTCAGAAGCAGCATTCCTTTCTTAATATTATTATTCATACAAAGCTAAACAATTTTATATAGGGTTTATACATTGCACAATATTTTGTAATTTACTGTACTAAATGAAGATGCTTGACAGATTCAAAACTATAAATGATGTATTATTGTCAGGAATCTAACAATTTCTATTCAAGATTAAAAACATTGATTTATGAAAATGTTAAATTTGTTTGTTTGAAACTTATAAAGGTAACTTCTTTCATTGACTAAAAGTAAGTAGAATAAGCTCAGAGAATATAGAATCAAGATAGCAGATGATCAAACAAGTTTACTTGCAGGTAGACTTGGTGCTATGAATTGTCTTTCACATAGTTTTCAATTAAAAAGAAAAGGATCAGTCATAAACTAAACATATGTGTTTAGTGGATGTTTGATTGATACGCATTCTTGAATTTACCACAAAAATTATTGTAAATCTCTATTAGTAGTTTTTCTTGTGTTCTAATCTGAATTGTTTAAGCATCTAAGAAATTAATATTTCATATATGGATGTAATAACATGTATACATGAAATATTAACGTTTCCTCTGTTACATTTTGTACATTTAATTCTCTATGCTTGTGGAATTTAAATGCAAATTTTTTTTTCAAATGGGCGCTGAACATTGCTACTGATTATATAGTTAATATACAAAAATTGTGCAGAAACAAACTAAAACATATTGGTTTAGAAAAGTTCATTCATTCTTTTATTAGGATTTTCTCAAGCTTCAGCTAGTACAAATTCTAATTGATGTCTCCATTTGGTTCAAATGTTTTATTCTGTTGTCATAGCAATGTAATGTTTAAATTGGCTTTTTGTTTTTTCTTTCTTCAAAATTAATATGGTTTTATTTGTTTAAAGTTATATTTTTCAGTTTTTCTACAATAAATGATATAATAGTTTAATAATTTGAAATATATGGAATAAGTTATTAAGAAAATTTAATGAATTATTAAATAAATAAATTATTATATATTTTAATAATTAAAAATTTATTTTAGATATTCTAAACAAGCATTTTTAAATGATGTTCAGCAACCATTTAGTCTTCCTGATGGTAGCCCATCTTTTAAAGATTTTATGGGTAATCGCAATAATCGTTTTACAAATCCAGAATCTGCTGGAAAAAATAGAATTCAGCCACCTTCCAAAATATTGCATTTTTTTAATGCCCCATATGGTATAAAGGAAGAGGAGCTGAAAAAAGTAAGTAAAAGTTTTCAAATGTTAAATTTATGATAAATGTTAATAATATAATTTTTTTAATACAGTTATACATTTTATCAAAAGATTTTAAGAATGACTGCTGCTAAAAAATAGAAATAATAATCAAAGTACCAATGCATTTTGATAAGTCTTGAAAATACCAAATAGTTTTCATTGAAAATAAAAGATTTGATTGATACTTCTTTCATGTTAAATTCACATTTCTCAAAAGGTATATTTTTTTAGAAGAAAGTGATTACTTTGTTGTTGTTGTGTACATACACAAAACATCAGTCAACAGTGACAATATGCAAAGTTAAACTTGATCAAATATTTTACTTACTGAACATAAACCACTTCATAATTAATGTAACTGAACTAAAAATGATGAATTATTGATTTGATTATTTAAATTAAAGAAAATAGATTATATTCTGTATTCTGTTTTACCCCCATATAAAAATTAATAGTATTTATGAGAATTTTGATATCATTGATTAAATATTTAGTTAATCAAAATATTATTATTTCTAAAAATTTTGTATCAACTGGATAGATAGATTACAAAAAAAATTACACTTTTAAAAAATCCAGTAATGAAATTTACTAAATAATAGTGTTTTTGATCAGCTTCATTGACCTTTGCAATTAATTAGAGGCAACTTTTAACTGCAACAAAAAATAACATTTAGTAATTTTTTAATCTGTTTCACTTTAAAAGCTTTTAAAAATAATTACAAAAAAATCACACCTTTAAAAAATCCAGTAATGACATTTTTGATCAGCTTCATTGACCTTCTTCAGTTACAATAGAAAATAGAGTGTGAATACAAGTTTTAAAAACGATAACCGGAATTCTAAAATAAATAAATAATACTACAATTAATTAGATTTCTGTTATTTATTTATTTTAGAATTCCAGTTAACAGAAATCTAATTAATTGTAGTATTATTCATTTATTTTAAAATTCCGGTTATCGTTTTTAAAACTTGTATTCACACTCTATTTTCTATTGTAACTGAAGGAGGTCAATGAAGCTGATCAAAAATGTCATTATTGGATTTTTTAAAGGTGTGATTTTTTTTGTAATTATTTTTAAAAGCTTTTAAAATGAAACAGATTAAAAAATTACTAAATATTATTTTTTGTTGCAGTTAAAAGTTGCCTCTAATTAATTTGAAAATAAGAGTGAATATTTTTATTGTTATTGCATCCATTTTCATTTCTCATCAATTCTTTGTCAAACTTCACTCTGTTAACAATAAATTCATAAATTTATTTATGCTAATATTTTGTAAAGGTTATTTTAATTAGGTAGATATTCATGAATATTTTTGCAGGTTAGGATAATTTATAACACACCCAGTGATCAGTAATGTGTAATAATGCATAATATAAAATAATCATACTTAATAATGTAAAAAATGGAAATAATGCTAAAAAAAACATCTTTAAACATGATATATATACCATACACAAAACATAGCAGTCAAACAGCAACATACTCTTACCTCTGGCAGACAATATACAAAGTTAAACTTGAACTACTTGAAACTAACCTGGAGGTACTAAAACATTTGGATTTTCATGAGCTGAAATGGAACATTGGAATTTAAAGACTGTTTCTATGGGTTAAATATTTTTTAAAGATTGAAGATGACTGAAAATGTTAGCTGATTTATTTAAGGACTGCATCATTTTATATATATATATAATTAATTAATGTAAATTTTGTAAATCTGTTCGTATTTTTACACTAAAAAAATTTAGATGCTCTAGGTCAGTGTTTTCTAATTTAATTGAACTACCAAACCATTAATAGATAGAATTCTTGCATGTAAAGTTAAAATGAAGGCTTTGATAGTTGGTTAGCCAAAGCAGTAATAGCAGAATCTGGTACTTTACTGGATCGTGGTTGAAGGTCAAGTTGGTTTAGAAATTTTCATGGAAGGCTTTATATTGGGTTCAATTCCTTGCCATCTGGTTGCCCCTATTCAGTTATGATTGGTTGTTTTTATATTTATACAATTTTACATTTATTCCCTCTACTTGATTTCATTAAGATAGTATCAAACATTATGTAAATGATGCAAATAATGTAATTTTTCTCATATATAAAGAAGTACTTTTTAAATATTAAGTCTAATGCACATTTTGGAATTTTAAATGTTTTTGAATTATTTGACTCCATGAAATGTCCAATATCTTTTACATTGAGAAGTTAACATTTTAATTGTAATATAAATGTTCAGAAAGTTTTTATTTATAAAGTACATAAAACACAAAAATATGTTTTTATAAAAATTCCTTAGTTGTTACATTCTATCCATTGACAATATTTAACAATTTCTACTTCATTCTTATTTATAAACTGTTAACAAGAAAATCTTATATATTAATGCTTCTACTCTTATTGAAAAATAATTTACATTTTAAAATGTAATGAATTATAGCACTGATGATAAAGATATTTAGTTGCAAACAAAAGTTTTTCTAGCTCATGATCCTGATAATTTAAAATAAATATAATTGAATTTTAACAACCTAAAGAAATGCAAAGATTTTTATTAATAAAAAGAAAGATTTAAATTAATTTATTTATAAAAGTAATTTTTATTTTATTTCAACTTAAATTTTAAAAATGATTGATAAAACAATATTACTTTGAAGGTTTTTGAAGATGCTGAAGTTAAATCGCCTATAACAATCAAGATGTTTCCTTCAAAAAGTAAGTATTAGATTAAGCAAAATGGAAATTTGAATTTTGAGTTGGAATACATTCATTTTTAATTGTGGCTATATTTTATTTTGTGTATAATAATTTAAGTTAAACTAAATAAATTTTATTTAATAAAAACTTCTCATTAAAATGGAGTACCTGCAGTATGAAAATTTGTTTTATCTGAAGATAAAGTTCTTTGAGTATAATGACTTTTGTCTAAGCAGAAGCCAATATAGCTGTTTTATTTGTAATGTGTATATAATCAGTTCCTCTCTGTAATCTAGAATCTTCAATTGACAATGCAATTTTGGGTTAACAAGAGTTGTATATTCAAATCCTAATCTGTGCAGCTGTTTTTCAGATGTCTTTTTAAAGTTATTAATTACACTCCTTGACTCATAATATTGTATATCATTTAGTAGAAGTGAGAATTTATAAGAGATCACTATAAAACCAAAGTGGCAACAACTCACATGCAGCTGATGAGGAAATTGGTCACAACATTTGAAAATTTTCTCGTAATTTTATCCTGAATGTCCAAAGTAACTTTGAAAAAATACACTTAAATAGAACTATTATAATTTTGGAATGGCATAATTATGACAGATTATATACATAATTATCCCAGCATAATTATGAAATGGAAATCTGGGATAGTTAAGATTAGGAAAAAATTAGAATTTTAGTATAAGGTGAATAAATCATTGAAATATTTATTTTCTGTAATTTAATTTCTGTAATTCTGTATTTTAACAAGTTTTAATTTATTATATTAAAGAAAGAGATAATAAATAAATAACTATTCCTGCAGTTATATTTGTGAGGTCTGAAACCCACCTCACTTGTTAATGTATTTTATCAAACTTGAAGTGGGAGAAATGATGTCATGGTGAAAGATTAAGCTGGGAAAATCTTGACAAAACGTTGAGATTCATAAAACAGGCAATTTCCATCGTGAATATACAAAAGACAAGGAAACTACTGTGCATGGCAATTAGGTAATTAGTGTAGAGCTGAATGATTCCCCATCTATACACTGGAACCATCAAATCCACCTGGACTTCTGCCCATTTAGAAAGTCACTCCTAATAATTGTAAGAAGTTTTCCTTTAAAATAAAAGCAGTTATTTTTGTACATCTGTGTACATCTTTGTGTCTGCCACTACTTCTTACAACTCCATCCTCTCGCTTCATCCTGAGAGAAGAATGAGAGTGGCGAGTAATCCTACTTTCAAACCTGTTATAGTTGTGTTTAAGCAACAAAGGCATTGGGTAACGGCTCACATTTTATATAGATTATGCTCTCATTATTATACATTGTCATCACACATGCTGTCATTATTACTGAGTGGAGCCAGACCAAGAAAAACAAATAAATAGCTTACAAAAATTATTCTACAAAAACATTAATAATATAGTCTCTGAATCTTGGCACCACTATCAATACAGGTAGGCCTCCTACAACATGGTAGATACGTTCCTTGAAAATACCGCGTTGTGGGAAATCGCGTTATAGGAGACACCAACTCAATACAAAAACTGGGATTTGGTTCTAAAAAGAGAAAAACTTGGCGTTTGAATGGCGTTTTTTTGAATTTTCCAAACCAGCCATTGGTAGCCACGAATTTAACACTGGTTTCATCAGCTGACCAGTGGCATAGCATAGTGGGGCAGTAGGGGCGGCAAAATTTCACAATAAATAATAATAATATCTTGTAAAAATTTGAACCATATCATTTCATATTTTTGTCGCAGCTACGATTCGGACCGATTGAATGAACACGGAATTGTTCATTACTTATTCTGTGACAAAACTGAATTTTAGTGTTTTAAATTGAGATACCTAATAGGGGGCAGCGAAATTTTCTTCTGCTCCGGGCGGCTGACACCCATGCTACGCCACTGCAGCTGACAACTGTCCCATTTGTTTTAAATAATCAAATATTTTTAAGGCTTTGTGTTTAAGTGTAATTTTATTTAAAGGCAACCGTTTCTTGTTCATATCTTCTACCCATAATCAGTAGCGTAGCATAGTAGGGCGGCAGGGGCGGCCCACCCCAGGCAGCGGCAAAATTTCACAATAAATAATAATATATTGTAAGAATTTGAACCATTTTATTTCATATCTTCGTCCACCTACGATTCGGACCGATTGAAATGAGCACGGAATAGTGTTACCATCCGGACAGTCCGGGAATCGACTCGACATCCGGGGATATCTTGCGCAACCTGTCGACCTTCTTTTTTATTTTCATTATTTTTTTGCTTCTACGATTTATTTGTATATAACTGATTTAGAACCAGCACGCACTGCACATTATTCTTTGCATTGCAAAATGACATTCTGTCAGGGACTTCTGTTCGAACTAACTTCACCTGCCGTCCGGGTCAGCGATTTTAAAAAGGTAGCAACAGTAGCACGGAATTTTTCATTACTTATTCTGTGATGAAACTGAATTTTAGTCTTTTAAATTGAGATACCTAAATAAGAGGGGGTCAAAATTTTCCTCCGCCCCGGGCAGCTGACACCCACGCTACACCACTGCCCATAATATTAGCGCTTGTTCCATTTTTTACATTATAGGTGCTCTCAGACTAGCAACATTTTTCGCAAGAATAGATGATCTGGATGCGACCAAATTTCTGATCTTTTCTCCTGATTGCTTAATCGACCGAATAGTCAACTCATTTAAATTAAAATTCCTACTAATATCAGCTATCCACTCTTGATTTTTAAATCACCAAACGATCGCCTTAATATCGGGCTATAATATGGCTAATTAAATGATTAGTATAAAGTAATTTGACATTAGAGGTAGACGTTAGATGCCATCTCTTAAGTAAATTAATAATTATAATTAAATAGATTTAGAATGTCAAATTACTTTATACTAATCATTTAATTAGCCATATTATAGCCCGATATTAAGGCGATCGTTTGGTGATTTAAAAATCAAGAGTGGATAGCTGATATTAGTAGGAATTTTAATTTAAATGAGTTGACTATTCGGTCGATTAAGCAATCAGGAGAAAAGATCAGAAATTTGGTCGCATCCAGATCATCTATTCTTGCGAAAAATGTTGCTAGTCTGAGAGCACCTATAATGTAAAAAATGGAACAAGCGCTAATATTATGGGCAGTGGTGTAGCGTGGGTGTCAGCTGCCCGGGGCGGAGGAAAATTTTGCCCCCCTCTTATTTAGGTATCTCAATTTAAAAGACTAAAATTCAGTTTCATCACAGAATAAGTAATGAAAAATTCCGTGCTACTGTTGCTACCTTTTTAAAATCGCTGACCCGGACGGCAGGTGAAGTTCGTTCGAACAGAAGTTCCTGACGCATGCGCAATGTCATTTTGCAATGCGAAGAATAATGTGCAGTGCATGCCGGTTCTAAATCAGTTACAGT